>NW_026899005.1:0-7119 GCF_033153095.1 Gastrolobium bilobum
TTGTTCACTATATTGAAAAGAAGTAAGTTTTATAGACATCCTCTAGCGTGAACAGAAAGCTGAGATTTAAGGAGAATGCGACACCTCAGCTAATTTTCAAAAGTTTTTTTTACATTAAAACGGAAAGAATCCTCTAGTGTGAACAGAAATTCAAACATACATATTTTGTTCACTATATTGAAAAGAAGTAAGTTTTATAGACATCCTCTAGCGTGAACAGAAAGCTGAGATTTAAGGAGAATGCGACACCTCAGCTAATTTTCAAAAGTTTTTTTTACATTAAAACGGAAAGAATCCTCTAGTGTGAACAGAAATTCAAACATACATATTTTGTTCACTATATTGAAAAGAAGTAAGTTTTATAGACATCCTCTAGCGTGAACAGAAAGCTGAGATTTAAGGAGAATGCGACACCTCACCTAATTTTCAAAAGTTTTTTTTACATTAAAACGGAAAGAATCCTCTAGTGTGAACAGAAATTCAAACATACATATTTTGTTCACTATATCGAAAAGAAGTAAGTTTTATAGACATCCTCTAGCGTGAACAGAAAGCTGAGATTTAAGGAGAATGCGACACCTCAGCTAATTTTCAAAAGTTTTTTTTACATTAAAACGGAAAGAATCCTCTAGTGTGAACAGAAATTCAAACATACATATTTTGTTCACTATATTGAAAAGAAGTAAGTTTTATAGACATCCTCTAGCGTGAACAGAAAGCTGAGATTTAAGGAGAATGCGACACCTCAGCTAATTTTCAAAAGTTTTTTTTACATTAAAACGGAAAGAATCCTCTAGTGTGAACAGAAATTCAAACATACATATTTTGTTCACTATATTGAAAAGAAGTAAGTTTTATAGACATCCTCTAGCGTGAACAGAAAGCTGAGATTTAAGGAGAATGCGACACCTCAGCTAATTTTCAAAAGTTTTTTTTACATTAAAACGGAAAGAATCCTCTAGTGTGAACAGAAATTCAAACATACATATTTTGTTCACTATATTGAAAATAAGTAAGTTTTCAAGACATCCTCAAGCGTGAACAGAAAGCTGAGATTTAAGGAGAATGCGACACCTCAGCTAATTTTCAAAAGTTTTTTTTACATTAAAACGGAAAGAATCCTCTAGTGTGAACAGAAATTCAAACATACATATTTTGTTCACTATATCGAAAAGAAGTAAGTTTTATAGACATCCTCTAGCGTGAACAGAAAGCTGAGATTTAAGGAGAATGCGACACCTCAGCTAATTTTCAAAAGTTTTTTTTACATTAAAACGGAAAGAATCCTCTAGTGTGAACAGAAATTCAAACATACATATTTTGTTCACTATATCGAAAAGAAGTAAGTTTTATAGACATCCTCTAGCGTGAACAGAAAGCTGAGATTTAAGGAGAATGCGACACCTCAGCTAATTTTCAAAAGTTTTTTTTACATTAAAACGGAAAGAATCCTCTAGTGTGAACAGAAATTCAAACATACATATTTTGTTCACTACATGGAAAAGAAGTAAGTTTTCAAGACATCCTCTAGTGTGAACAGAAAGCTGAGATTTAAGGAGAATGCGACACCTCAGCTAATTTTCAAAAGTTTTTTTTACATTAAAATGGAAAGAATCCTCTAGTGTGAACAGAAATTCAAACATACATATTTTGTTCACTATATTGAAAAGAAGTAAGTTTTTAAGACATCCTCTAGCTTGAACAGAAAGCTGAGATTTAAGGAGAATGCGACACCTCAGCTAATTTTCAAAAGTTTTTTTTATATTAAAACGGAAAGAATCCTCTAGTGTGAACCGAAATTCAAACATACATATTTTGTTCACTACATGGAAATGAAGTAAGTTTTCAAGACATCCTCTAGCGTGAATAGAAAGCTGAGATTTAAGGAGAATGCGACACCTAAGCTAATTTTCAAAAGTTTTTTTACATTAAAACGGAAAGAATACTCTAGTGTGAACAGAAATTCAAACATACATATTTTGTTCCCTACATGGAAAAGAAGTAAGTTTTCAAGACATCCTCTAGTGTGAACAGAAAGCTGAGATTTAAGGAGAATGCGACACCTCAGCTAATTTTCAAAAGTTTTTTTTACATTAAAACGGAAAGAATCCTCTAGTGTGAACAGAAATTCAAACATACATATTTTGTTCACTATATTGAAAAGAAGTAAGTTTTCAAGACATCCTCTAGCGTGAACAGAAAGCTGAGATTTAAGGAGAATGCGAGACCTCAGCTAATTTTCAAAAGTTTTTTTTACATTAAAACGGAAAGAATCCTCTAGTGTGAACAGAAATTCAAACATACATATTTTGTTCACTATATTGAAAAGAAGTAAGTTTTCAAGACATCCTCTAGCGTGAACAGAAAGCTGAGATTTAAGGAGAATGCGACACCTCAGCTAATTTTCAAAAGTTTTTTTTACATTAAAACGGAAAGAATCCTCTAGTGTGAACAGAAATTCAAACATACATATTTTGTTCACTATATTGAAAATAAGTAAATTTTCAAGACATCCTCTAGCGTGAACAGAAAGCAGAGATTTAAGGAGAATGCGACACCTCAGCTAATTTTAAAAAGTTTTTTTTACATTAAAACGGAAAGAATCCTCTAGTGTGAACAGAAATTCAAACATACATATTTTGTTCACTATATTGAAAATAAGTAAGTTTTCAAGACATCCTCTAGCGTGAACAGAAACCCGAGATTTAAGGAGAATGCGACACATCAGCTAATTTTCAAAAGTTTTTTTTACATTAAAACGGAAAGAATCCTCTAGTGTGAACAGAAATTCAAACATACATATTTTGTTCACTATATTGAAAATAAGTAAGTTTTCAAGACATCCTCAAGCGTGAACAGAAAGCTGAGATTTAAGGAGAATGCGACACCTCAGCTAATTTTCAAAAGTTTTTTTTACATTAAAACGGAAAGAATCCTCTAGTGTGAACAGAAATTCAAACATACATATTTTGTTCACTACATGGAAAAGAAGTAAGTTTTCAAGACATCCTCTAGTGTGAACAGAAAGCTGAGATTTAAGGAGAATGCGACACCTCAGCTAATTTACAAAAGTTTTTTTTACATTAAAACGGAAAGAATCCTCTAGTGTGAACAGAAATTCAAACATACATATTTTGTTCACTATATTGAAAATAAGTAAGTTTTCAAGACATCCTCAAGCGTGAACAGAAAGCTGAGATTTAAGGAGAATGCGACACCTCAGCTAATTTTCAAAAGTTTTTTTTATATTAAAACGGAAAGAATCCTCTAGTGTGAACAGAAATTCAAACATACATATTTTGTTCACTATATTGAAAATAAGTAAGTTTTCAAGACATCCTCAAGCGTGAACAGAAAGCTGAGATTTAAGGAGAATGCGACACCTCAGCTAATTTTCAAAAGTTTTTTTTACATTAAAACGGAAAGAATCCTCTAGTGTGAACAGAAATTCAAACATACATATTTTGTTCACTATATCGAAAAGAAGTAAGTTTTATAGACATCCTCTAGCGTGAACAGAAAGCTGAGATTTAAGGAGAATGCGACACCTCAGCTAATTTTCAAAAGTTTTTTTTACATTAAAACGGAAAGAATCCTCTAGTGTGAACAGAAATTCAAACATACATATTTTGTTCACTATATCGAAAAGAAGTAAGTTTTATAGACATCCTCTAGCGTGAACAGAAAGCTGAGATTTAAGGAGAATGCGACACCTCAGCTAATTTTCAAAAGTTTTTTTTACATTAAAACGGAAAGAATCCTCTAGTGTGAACAGAAATTCAAACATACATATTTTGTTCACTATATTGAAAATAAGTAAGTTTTCAAGACATCCTCAAGCGTGAACAGAAAGCTGAGATTTAAGGAGAATGCGACACCTCAGCTAATTTTCAAAAGTTTTTACATTAAAACGGAAAGAATCCTCTAGTGTGAACAGAAATTCAAACATACATATTTTGTTCACTATATCGAAAAGAAGTAAGTTTTATAGACATCCTCTAGCGTGAACAGAAAGCTGAGATTTAAGGAGAATGCGACACCTCAGCTAATTTTCAAAAGTTTTTTTTACATTAAAACGGAAAGAATCCTCTAGTGTGAACAGAAATTCAAACATACATATTTTGTTCACTATATCGAAAAGAAGTAAGTTTTATAGACATCCTCTAGCGTGAACAGAAAGCTGAGATTTAAGGAGAATGCGACACCTCAGCTAATTTTCAAAAGTTTTTTTTACATTAAAACGGAAAGAATCCTCTAGTGTGAACAGAAATTCAAACATACATATTTTGTTCACTACATGGAAAAGAAGTAAGTTTTCAAGACATCCTCTAGTGTGAACAGAAAGCTGAGATTTAAGGAGAATGCGACACCTCAGCTAATTTTCAAAAGTTTTTTTTACATTAAAATGGAAAGAATCCTCTAGTGTGAACAGAAATTCAAACATACATATTTTGTTCACTATATTGAAAAGAAGTAAGTTTTTAAGACATCCTCTAGCTTGAACAGAAAGCTGAGATTTAAGGAGAATGCGACACCTCAGCTAATTTTCAAAAGTTTTTTTTATATTAAAACGGAAAGAATCCTCTAGTGTGAACCGAAATTCAAACATACATATTTTGTTCACTACATGGAAATGAAGTAAGTTTTCAAGACATCCTCTAGCGTGAATAGAAAGCTGAGATTTAAGGAGAATGCGACACCTAAGCTAATTTTCAAAAGTTTTTTTACATTAAAACGGAAAGAATACTCTAGTGTGAACAGAAATTCAAACATACATATTTTGTTCCCTACATGGAAAAGAAGTAAGTTTTCAAGACATCCTCTAGTGTGAACAGAAAGCTGAGATTTAAGGAGAATGCGACACCTCAGCTAATTTTCAAAAGTTTTTTTTACATTAAAACGGAAAGAATCCTCTAGTGTGAACAGAAATTCAAACATACATATTTTGTTCACTATATTGAAAAGAAGTAAGTTTTCAAGACATCCTCTAGCGTGAACAGAAAGCTGAGATTTAAGGAGAATGCGAGACCTCAGCTAATTTTCAAAAGTTTTTTTTACATTAAAACGGAAAGAATCCTCTAGTGTGAACAGAAATTCAAACATACATATTTTGTTCACTATATTGAAAAGAAGTAAGTTTTCAAGACATCCTCTAGCGTGAACAGAAAGCTGAGATTTAAGGAGAATGCGACACCTCAGCTAATTTTCAAAAGTTTTTTTTACATTAAAACGGAAAGAATCCTCTAGTGTGAACAGAAATTCAAACATACATATTTTGTTCACTATATTGAAAATAAGTAAATTTTCAAGACATCCTCTAGCGTGAACAGAAAGCAGAGATTTAAGGAGAATGCGACACCTCAGCTAATTTTAAAAAGTTTTTTTTACATTAAAACGGAAAGAATCCTCTAGTGTGAACAGAAATTCAAACATATTTTGTTCACTATATTGAAAATAAGTAAGTTTTCAAGACATCCTCTAGCGTGAACAGAAAGCTGAGATTTAAGGAGAATGCGACACATCAGCTAATTTTCAAAAGTTTTTTTTACATTAAAACGGAAAGAATCCTCTAGTGTGAACAGAAATTCAAACATACATATTTTGTTCACTATATGGAAAAGAAGTAAGTTTTCAAGACATCCTCTAGCGTGAACAGAAAGCTGAGATTTAAGGAGAATGCGACACCTCAGCTAATTTTCAAAAGTTTTTTTTACATTAAAACGGAAAGAATCCTCTAGTGTGAACAGAAATTCAAACATACATATTTTGTTCACTACATGGAAAAGAAGTAAGTTTTCAAGACATCCTCTAGTGTGAACAGAAAGCTGAGATTTAAGGAGAATGCGACACCTCAGCTAATTTTCAAAAGTTTTTTTTACATTAAAACGGAAAGAATCCTCTAGTGTGAACAGAAATTCAAACATACATATTTTGTTCACTATATTGAAAAGAAGTAAGTTTTCAAGACATCCTCTAGCGTGAACAGAAAGCTGAGATTTAAGGAGAATGCGACACCTCAGCTAATTTTCAAAAGTTTTTTTTACATTAAAACGGAAAGAATCCTCTAGTGTGAACAGAAATTCAAACATACATATTTTGTTCACTATATTGAAAAGAAGTAAGTTTTCAAGACATCCTCTAGCGTGAACAGAAAGCTGAGATTTAAGGAGAATGCGACACCTCAGCTAATTTTCAAAAGTTTTTTTTACATTAAAACGGAAAGAATCCTCTAGTGTGAACAGAAATTCAAACATACATATTTTGTTCACTATATCGAAAAGAAGTAAGTTTTATAGACATCCTCTAGCGTGAACAGAAAGCTGAGATTTAAGGAGAATGCGACACCTCAGCTAATTTTCAAAAGTTTTTTTACATTAATCGAAAAGAAGTAAGTTTTATAGACATCCTCTAGCGTGAACAGAAAGCTGAGATTTAAGGAGAATGCGACACCTCAGCTAATTTTCAAAAGTTTTTTTTACATTAAAACGGAAAGAATCCTCTAGTGTGAACAGAAATTCAAACATACATATTTTGTTCACTATATTGAAAAGAAGTAAGTTTTATAGACATCCTCTAGCGTGAACAGAAAGCTGAGATTTAAGGAGAATGCGACACCTCAGCTAATTTTCAAAAGTTTTTTTTACATTAAAACGGAAAGAATCCTCTAGTGTGAACAGAAATTCAAACATACATATTTTGTTCACTATATTGAAAAGAAGTAAGTTTTATAGACATCCTCTAGCGTGAACAGAAAGCTGAGATTTAAGGAGAATGCGACACCTCAGCTAATTTTCAAAAGTTTTTTTTACATTAAAACGGAAAGAATCCTCTAGTGTGAACAGAAATTCAAACATACATATTTTGTTCACTATATTGAAAAGAAGTAAGTTTTATAGACATCCTCTAGCGTGAACAGAAAGCTGAGATTTAAGGAGAATGCGACACCTCAGCTAATTTTCAAAAGTTTTTTTTACATTAAAACGGAAAGAATCCTCTAGTGTGAACAGAAATTCAAACATACATATTTTGTTCACTATATTGAAGTAATAAGTAAGCTGAGATTTAAGGAGAATGCGACACCTCAGCTAATTTTCAAAAGTTTTTTTTACATTAAAACGG
>NW_026899006.1:0-69679 GCF_033153095.1 Gastrolobium bilobum
CCAGCTAATAGTATCATGACATGGGAAGACTTGTCCACAAAGTTCTTTGTCGAGTTCTTTTATATGGAGAAGTACAACCAGCTGGTAAATGAGATCACAAACTTCCGCCAGTTTGAAGGAGAATCGCTGTGCGCAACCTGGAAAAGATTCCAGGAACTTATCCGGAAGTGTCTGCACTATGAGGGAGATGATGACAGAAAGGTAGCAATTTTCTTTAATGGCATCTCTCCTGACACAAGATTGGTGATAAATAGTGCAGCTGGGGGTTCTATTCGGCAGAGTACATCTGAGCAAGCCATTGACTTGATCAATAAACTTGCAAGAAATGAGAATGAGAGCTTCCCAGTTTAGGCAAGGAAAGGAGTAATAAAGCTGGAAAGCAATGATGCTATGCTTGCTGAACAAAAGCTGTTGTCCAAAAAGTTTGACAACTTGAATGAAAAGTTTGAGAAAATGCAAGTGTCCAAGGTTCAATCAACTTCTGTGATGTGTGAATATTGTAAGGAAGCTCATGAGTCTAATGAGTGTCCCACTCTAATGGGTGATAATCCACAGCAGTTGCAAGTGAATGGGGCTTGGTATGAGCAGAAGCCCCAACAAAATTTTCAAAGAAATCAGAATTCTCCTGGCAGAAATAATTTTCAGAGGAGAGGTCAAGGAGGTGGTCTTGATTATAGTTCAAACAACTTTCTGCAACCTCATCCTATTCCAGAGAAGGAACTTTCTGATTTGGAGAAGTTAATTGGACAAATGGCTCAGCATTCTAATGCTTTCATGGAGGAGACTCGAGCCAATACCAAAAATACAAATGCTTTCATGGAAGAGACTAGGGCTAATACCATAAACATGAGTGCTTCGATCAGAAATCTGGAGAATCAAATTGGCCAGCTGGCCAAGCAAGTTGCTGATAGAACTCCAGGTAATCCAAGGGAGGATTGTATGTTTGTCACCACTAGAAGTGGTAAAGTGGTAGAAGCTCCAGAAAAGCCAAGCATAAATATGGAAGCTGAAAAAAAGCTGGATACTGCAGGTGAGCCAGAAAAAGAAAAAGAAATTGAAAAACCTGTTGAAGTGGAAAGGCAGTTGCAAAGAAGAAGTTTGAACTGAAACCAGAATATGTGAGGGCAATGGCACCTTATCCAAAAAGGTTTAAGAAAGATGCTCAAAAACAGCATTATGAAAGATTTCTGGATATATTCAAGAAATTGCATATCAACATTCCCTTTGCTGAAGCTCTGGCTTGCATGCCCAATTATGCCAAGTTCATGAAGGACTTGTTATCAAAAAAGCATAAGCTGCAGGAATGCCAAACTGTAACACTCACTGAGGAGTGTAGTGCTATCATACAGAAGAAGTTTCCACCCAAGCTGAGTGATCCAAGGAGCTTCAATATTCAAATTGAAATTGGCAACACCAAAATTGGCAGGGCATTATGTGATCTTGGGGCTAGCATTAATTTGATGCCCCTTTCTGTTTGTAAATCCTTAGGGATCACCGACTTGAAGCCCACTTTGGCATCTCTTCAACTTGCTGATAAGTCTATAAGAAAGCCTAGTGGAATAGTGGAAGATGTTCTTGTCAAGGTGGACAAGTTCAACTTTCCTGCCGATTTTGTGGTGCTGGACATGGAAGGGGGAGCCGAGATGCCTCTTTTGTTGGGTAGACCTTTCTTAGCTACATCTCGTGCACTGATTGATGTTGAGAGCGGGAAGCTTGAGCTAAGAATGAATGATGAAACCATTACTATTCATGTCTTTGATTCTTTAAAACAGTCTTCTCATAAAGACGATTGTTTTAGTCTTGAAGTCTTAAAGGAAGAAAAAATGTAGCGGTTGAGGTTCTTGAAAAAGCAGAGGATTACAAAGAAGATGATACCTCAAAAGTGGAATTGAAGGAGTTTCCTCAAACTCTGAAAGATGATGACAAACCTGGCAGGAAACCCAAAAGGAGGCGACATCCTATACGGAAGAAGGTACTGAGAAAGGAAGTGGTGAAACTCTTTGATACGAGTTGGAAGAGACATCGGGAGCTGAAATTTGACAAGAGACACCGAGACTCGTTCTCTCAGAAAAACCAAAGCTTCAAAGAGTTCCTCACATGGATTCATGGTTTGGAACAAATCTGGGAATGGTGGTCTCATACACCAAGGCATCTAGCACCACCAGATCCTCCATTTGCTGAATCATCCCACGCTGCTGAGGGGGATGACATGGAGAGTTAATCATATCTCCTTGCTGACGGAGATTTTGTATATTAGTTTATTTTTCAGTTTCGTATTTTTTTTTTGTTGGTTTATTTCTCTCTAATGTTTTAATGTGCGCATTATAGTTTCTCTATATGCCACTATTTGTTCTATTGTGCAGGTTTTTCTTCTTTCTCGTGGTTTAATTATTGCTGAGGACAGCAATTCTCTAAATCTGGGAATGGTAGGCAGGCTTGCACCTGAGAACTACAATTCTTCTATCAGGGGAGATACTCTAACTCTTTTAATTTTCTTTTATTTTGTGTGATATATATATAAAAAAAATTGAACATGTTTTCTGAGCAAGTCCCAGGTTTAGATATGCTTTCCCTAGTTAACTTGCCTGATTCATCCTAGGAAACATGTTTTGTATGAACTTCTGGCATGATATTGTATGGGCATTAGTAGATTTCATGATTGCTCGTTTGTCTGAATTTTGTGTTTGAATGATTAATGATGCCTGATGTTTCTTTTGGAAGTCTAGCTTGACATCATAGCTGGTGAGGTTTTGTGCTTAAACACTTAATTTATTCTGAGAGACCTCATTGTGATAGCATTCTAGAACTTGCTCTATTTCTCTGAGATGCATGCATTGGTTGATATGATAAAGGCATTTTGTTCTTGTTAGCTATTGGCCAAAAATAACCCACCTGTATGAATTTTTCCATTGCTAACCCCTTTGAGCCTGAGCCTTTTTGTTCATAATTCCTGATTGATGGCTTAGCCTATATCCATGTGACTTACCTTAATTGAGATTGAATTACTGATGTGTTGAAAAATTAAACAAAAAAATTGAGGTAAGCTCCACAAAGGTCAAGTAATTAGGGGAGGTAAAATTTCATCTGAGCCTTTAAAACAAAAGGGAGAAAAAGAAAAAGAAAAGAAAAGAAAAAGCAAGAAATAGAAAAAGGATGAATGTAAAGTAAAAGTGGTTGATAGGAATTAATTCCCGAAATTCTGTGGGAATCTGAGTGGAGCAAAAATCATTGAGTTGAATGTGTTAAAAATGAAATAATACCAGTTTTTCAATCTCATTGTTGTTTGAGCTACTAACCATAAATTCCTACCCTTAAGCCTGGCCACGTTACAACGTGTGAAGTCGTTTTGATCAATTATGCATGTGTTAATGTTCCTCATCTTTAGGAACTTGAGAATATGATTAAGCTTATGGTAATGTTATTGCTGTGATGGATTGAGTGTTTGTTACTCCCTTAAACACTTGAGTGCTGAGCGTTATATGATTATCTTGGTGAGGGGAGGGGTGTTCAAGCTATATTCTGACATGTTCATGAGAATAGAAGGCATTGTTAGGAGTTCTTTGCATTGATTCAGTCATGCTTAGCATAATGGTCTCTTGATTATCTGTGTGATGTTGTGTTGGAATAATTGATTGTTTCCTAGATTGAGTCTTGTACATTGCTGGGGACAACAACGTTTAAATCTGGGAATGATTTGATGTGCCTCTGGTAAGTGTGATTTTTCCATGTTAAAATTGATAAGAATTGGGTCATAAGAGAGCCATTTAAATACATATTTGCTATTTATATTGATTCTTTCTATGTCAATAATATTCAACTTTTGGTTGTGTTTTTACAGGAAAAAGAGAAGTGAAAATTACAAATTATAAAAAGCCTGTTGACGCAACTCCACACGCATGGATGTATCACAGTACAAATGCCAGAGAATTGGCGCTAGTTGGCGCCAAAATGGCGCAAACTAGCGCCACCATGCCACCTTGCGCCAAACTTGAAGAAAAGTGGCGCCACCAAAGTGAAGCAAACCAGCGCCCAAATTGCAAGGATATGGCGCCACTAGGCGCCCACTAAGTAAGGAGAAGTGGCACTAGTTGGCGCCCAAAATGTGAAGGATGGCGCCAACTGGCGCCAGGTTACGTGAATCAGGTCCGACTTTTCATTTTGAGACAGAAGCGCGGCGCGAAGTAGCGCCACACCGGCGCCAACTGGCACCGATTTGCGAGAAATTATACCGTGCTGTTCCAGGGGTATTTTTGGAAGAAGGAAAAGAGGATTATAAATAGGATCCATACGACAGAATTAGGATTTCAGACCTATATCTTCAAAAGGAGACCGACGGCAAAGCTCAGGAGGATTCTTCTACAGTTCTTCTTCTTCTCTTTTCTTCTTAATTTTATGCTTTTGAATATTGGATTATTTTTAGCCATGATTATGCTTGGCTAGTTTTCTTTTATTGTAGTCAGGGTCACAAACCCTATGTGAACCCTTGTTACGCGGATTGATTTATAATTGCTCGTTTATATAATTATCTTTATCTCTACCTTGTTCGTATTTGATATTTTCTTTATTAGAATTGATCACTCTAATAGTTGATAATAGTCTGAGGGTTAGAACCCTAGATAGGGATATTGGGGTTTCCATCCTGAAAGGGGTAGGATAACGGTTCTTACGCATGCTAGGAATAGATGTGTATTGAATTACGGATGCCTAAATTATAGAGTTCATCGCTTAATTTTCATGAGGGGTCGCTAAAGGATTAGGATTCCAATTGGGGATTAAAGGGTTAAATTGCCAAGGGATTGGGATTTAACTAATTATTTTAGATAATAATTTATCCGAGTAATTTTATAAATTAATGTTGTAAATCAATCTAAAGTAAGAAGTGGGGATCATAAGGTGAGTGCGCTCTAGCTACAATACTTTTCTCATTTTTACAAATCAATTCTCGTTTTTTATTGTTTCATATCTCTTAAATAAAAATATATAAAAACAAGTCTTTACTTTTATTTCTTATTGTTACTAAAAAAATCATTTCGCAATTTTTCCAACAAAAAACCCGAGTTTTCCAACTTAAGGGGACTGGTTATTGTAGTACTTGGTTTACAATCCCTGTGGAGACGATACTTTACTTACACATTATATTACTTGTGCGATCGGTATACTTGCCGGAGAGCATCAAAGTCCGAAATGCCCGAAGGCAAACTGTCTACTGGCCAGAGACTTGGTACATCTAGTGTACCACTAACATACATAATAAATGCATGATCATGTTATTCTACATTACTTACATACACTTCCTACCATCACCCTCAACGGGCATGGTGGAACACACAAGGGGATCAAGCCCCAGTACCAAGAGGTTACCTTAATAAGCCTCTTCACTTTGCTCCACAACAGTATATTCTCCGAGCTCGTTACTCACATAAATGCCTACACAGAGGACATTCCCAATTACTTAAAACTCATACGAATACATGCAATTACCAATTATACAGCATGATTCAAATCACTTAACTCAATCCCACTTGGTCCAGACCAAGGGCAATCCACCGACTCACGGTTCGGGGTTCAATTCAACGTACGGCAACCTACAACAACCATGTACGAATCAGCAGTACACGACAATTCTATTAGAATACGAAAAATGTCAAAAACCTCCCCTACACCCTTATAGGTTCGTCCAAGGTAGTGTAATTTTGAGATTTATTTTTCTAAATTTTCTTTCTCATTTTCTTAGGCATCACTAGGTTGCCAAAAGGCCGTATCAAGTGCCACTTTTTACTTTACGTCATTTAAACATTGTTTTGCCTAATATTTCGCTCTAGGATCCTTTATGACCCTCAACACCATCAATTAATTTTTCATTGATTCTCTAACCTTCCAACCACCACAACCCATCTAAATATCATTTAACACATGATACATCTTCCAAGCAATACCAACAACATCAAATCCGTAAAATTCCCTAAATGGCCGAATTGTCACCTATGCAATTCCAAAGGATTTTCATTCAATTTTAACCACTCCACACCTCATATAATCCCATTATATCAACATACAATCATACAAAAATTCACCAATCCAATCCTAACACATTTTTAAAACTCAAAGTCATGACAATCTAAAATTTTCTAAGTTAAAAATTCATAATTTTCATCAATAATTTTCATGGAATTTCTAGCTCTAACACATCATTCTAAGACATTATCATCTAATACACATTTTCCAATTGAGCTCTCTAACATCACAAATCATCAATTTCCCCTTTAGGCTTCATAAACTCAATCCAAAGATTCAACCATTAAAATGGTGAAGAAACTTTCCCAAATGGTAGGCACAAGGCTCCTCCTAAACATACTCCACCATTGGAGCACCTAGAAGCTCCACGAACACAAATCTAAGCAACTTGGCCGCAGACTTAGGGGGAGAATATCTCACAAACTAGGGGCTTTCAAGGCTTAGGAGTATCACCAATGGCTTTAGAAGGCAATTTCCAATGAATTTCAACACAAAAATCAAAGGATTTGGTTAGGTTTTGATGGATTTAGCAAGGAGAAATTTTTGAAGCTCCAAGGGTTCCATGGAGGAGCTGGCGCGGGTTTGAAGGAGAGAGAAAGAAGTGAGAGTGATCATGAATAGTAACTAGCTTAGGTGTTTAAGTGGCTTCAAGTGGGGTGGGTCTCACCGCCACCTCATGCGATTTAAAACTAATCTGAATTCTCTCTAACCGTCCGTAAATTCACAGCCTATTTAGAAACTCTAGTTCTTAATATTAACCATCGTCCTTTAATTATCCTTGATCAGATGAATCCTGAGTTCTCCGGTCGTTCAGAGAAAACGTTGTTTTAAGCTGTTGCGCGCGTCGTTGGCACGCTTCCCCAAACTAACTTATTTCCATCAAATTTTATCAGAAATCATATTTCCTAGTTCTATAGACCATTTATAACTCATATTTAAAACCTAGAGCTCAAAACTCAATCAGCACATTTTACGGTGCAACTGTACCGCGGTATTTTGACCTGGTAAAACACTTTTTACTGAATTTTCTGAAACTTGCCTAACCACTCAATTTTTCGTTCTGAATCCATTTCCAGGGTTATTTTTATCATCTGAGACCTTCTACTCAATTTTTATCTGCCTAGGGTTGCGTGTTGGCTAATTACCGTTTTGCCTTTTCTTTGTATTTTGGCCTATTTTTCAAGATTTTCACTAATCCTTCCCTTTAATTCTCATTTAATATTTTAATATTTGATTTAGAATTGCGAGGTGTTATAATCACCCCACCTTTTAGAATTTTGTACGCAGAATTAAATCATACATATCCGCTAACTCAGGATACAGCCGGAGAATCTCATCCTCCCGTTCCCAAGTAGCCTCCTTAGGTGTGCATCTTTACAATTTTACTTTCGTCACAGGCATAACCTCATTTTTGTGGTATCCACCGTTACTCAATCCTTCACAAAACTTGACAATTTCGGGGATCTGGCCTCTTAATTCACTATATTTTCACTGTTTTCATAAACTACGGTTGCATTTTCATCAATTTGTAGGTCATAATATACCCATATTACAAGCTTGTCTGTCTAATTTCACCTCATTTCCATTTTTATCTATCTTTCTAACCCAACGTCATTCCCAAAAGCCTCTAACCGTATTCATAATAGACTCTAATCGTTCTCATGTATCTTTACTGGTTATTCCTAGAATATTTCCAACTCACACTTTCTTTAGTACTTACTATTTTTGATGTCCCTACTGTTTCAACACTACCCCAACTTACCTGTCCTTTTCATTAATGTTACAATCTTACCATTTTGCTGTTGCCTTAGCTTTCACACGAGCACATGCCTTCTAGTCTCAATGGCACTCTACAGTACCCAATACTCCTAACTCACATTAAATTTCATATTTGCATACTTTACTTTAATTTGTCACATGTCTACACATCTTTTAGATAATCACCACTATATTTTTCCCTTTGGGATGCGAGGCTAACAATCCTCACAATAGCTCATACTCCCTGTCAGTCATTTCAAGGTCTTCACCCATAATTCCATTCATGAATCTTTCCATCTACAACATCATATTTATAATCTACACTCCCTGTTAATCTATTTGTCACTTAACCATTTAAACTCTATCAATTTAGCCCTCTCTGAGCCTAAACACAACATCTATCAATGGCTTCCACGTTAAAGGCCTCATTCCTAATACTTTCACTAACTAACCGTTTTTATCTTTTCATTCGATGTCCATGTTGTAATTCAAACATATGTTCCCCTTATTTGTACCTTAATTTCGTAATCATCGACATTTAATCATGGATGTCCAACTCAAAACACCATATCCTAATCCTCCTTTGAAAGTTTCATCACATTGGCAATTTCCAAACATATTCGTTCTATCATATGGAACTACTTTCATTCTTAACCATTTTCAAATTTTTATCAATAATTTGTATCTCAAGGTACCTATTTCTCCCAGTTAGCATGTATCACTACCGTACTCCAAAGCACTACATCGAGTTATCAACCTTTTTTTAATCACCACAATTTCAGTTACTGATCCTTATTAGACATCTCCACTTAATTCATCATAACTAATTTCTTATGAAAGGCCATTAGGCCACCATCTTAACTGCACGTTTTTTTTTCCTCACTAGTCCTCCTAGCAAAACATTTACTCAATTATCAGCAATAACAAATTGCTATCCTTTCTCATAGGGTACGAACCCCTCGATCACTTCATAATTTTCGTGAAATCCAAAATCCATATCACCACACTTGGTACACACGTATACAGATATCCCCTAGTGCTCAGAACCATACCTCAAAATACCTTCTCATGACGCCTCACATCTTATATCCCATTTGATATATTACTGTTCACTTAAATTTACCTGATACCATATCTTGCATTCTTTACACGACACAATCCTTCCAATACAGTGGGTAAAAATATCCCCAGGTTAAACCCCTCGAGCTCTTGCTGTCCTAAGGGCCCCAGATGTAAATGACCCACCGATCAGAGAATCTATCCTTATGATCCATGCAGTAACAGGTAACCTACCACCAGCTGCCCCCGTGCTAGGAGCATCCCCAAATATTTCTTATTTGTACATTTATATAAAACACCTCAACTATACTAGCAGTCCCATCAATGCGGGATACTTCCTCATCTCATATTACTCATATAAGATAATAGTAGTCTCCGGGAACATAATCCGTGCAGAGATAGCAATACACTCCGGGCACATAAGCCGCACAGAGATATCCATACTATCAAGTCGTATAACATGCACCCAGTGCACAAAGAAATTCATATTTATAACATATCCACGGCAAAACGGGTACCCTATATACTCCATATCACACATGGACCCAGTCCATTTGGTGTTTGTATCACATCCGTATATAACGGAAAATATATTTTGTATATTCACATGGGGTTGCCCCCGATATCATAGTAGTAGTAGTATTATACTCATGTCACATATACGTATAGTCCCTTAATTCTTTCTTGATTATTCTTCTCACAGTTCGTTTACTCTTTTATTTTGACTAGTCACCTGACATGGTTCATATCATAATCTCTATTCCATGAATTCGGAATTTTTCTCAAGGTTCTGTACACCTCTCACATCTCTTAGTATAATGTATCATATTTCCACATATAATTCTCATCACACAGGGGTTTTCTAAACCCAACTGTCCTTGCACTAATAATTGTTCATCAGCCCTTACACTGATAATTATACATCAGTTCTTGCACTGAATTTACACGTCAGTCCTTGCACTGACAATTACCTCAGCTCATTAGCTAATCTTATCATTTTTACATATTAGTTCTTTCGCTAACTACATAGTTCCACACTCTATGAACCTTAGTTCATACACTAATCATACCATCTCACCTTGTTGTTGTACAGCAATAACTCACAAAATCCTGTCACCGTTCTAATCCATTGTCTGCTACGGCTCACATAAACCTATACTCAATATTGTAGAGCAACCCATCAATTTTTCTGCTCACTTCCACCCTTGGTGGTTGTAGAATATTCATTACATTGAAAATACCTTCACTCCGTCTATCAATCCACATCAAATACTAAATGATTTCACAAGCACACTACTATTAGTAGTATATATATACAGATCACTAGATCATAATTTCTTTACAATTCTCATTACTATCTTACATATGATTATGCAATTCAACCATCCTATCCATTTTATCATTGACAAGTCTTTCAATTTGAATCGACATTCACTAACTACAATAGTGCCTTCATGGTACATTTATCTTATGCTATCCATGGTGATTCTCTTAACTTCTTCCCTATACAATAATACATAATTAATTCATCTCACCTATGTTTAATCAACACTACCTCCTTATGGATTTAAATCCCATAATTCAATATATCTCAAATTAACACTTCACTAGCATAATAATTTCAAGTGGTCCAATCCCTTAAGATTAGACATCATATCTTCCATTTGTTTCTCTACATTAACCGTCTCAATTCATTCAAGTGTACACCATCTATCAGGGACTTATAACTTCTAATCAAACATAACATATTCTAACTCGTACCTAAACATACCTGTTCATATCTTCTAATGATTCGTCAGGTTCTAAGTCACTCACCAAGTCCACCTGTACATAATTGTTTTACTATAAGTGTACACCATCTATCAGGGACTTATAACTTCTAATCAAACATAACATATTCTAACTCGTACCTAAACATACCTGTTCATATCTTCTAATGATTCGTCAGGTTCTACGTCACTCACCAAGTCCACCTGTACATAATTGTTTTACTATATGCGCGACGTTGGCACGCTTCCCCAAACAAACTTATTTCCATCAAATTTTATCAGAAATCATATTTCCTAGTTCTATAGACCATTTATAACTCATATTTAAAACCTAGAGCTTAAAACTCAATCGACACGCTTTACGGTGCAACTGTACCGCGGTATTTTGACCCATAAAACACTTTTTACTGAATTTTCTGAAACTTGCCTAACCACTCAATTTTTCGTTCTAAATCCATTTCCATGGTTATTTTTATCATCTGATGTTGGCTAATTACCGTTTTGCCCTTTCTTTGTATTTTGGCCTATTTTTCAAGATTTTCACTAATCGTTCCCTTTAATTCTCATTTATTATTTTAATTTTTGATTTAGAATTGCGAGGTGTTATACTAAAAGCCCCTTCGATGGAAATGCCACATTAGACATCAAGTTTCTAGGCAATATTGTATGTTAGGCACAACAATGTAGAGTTGATGATGAGTGATTATCCTTAAAAAAAAAGGGGGATGAATAATAAAATTGCCTTGTGATGAATTCAGTGCATGACATTGACTGATATGAGTTATGTCTAGTGACTGCTTGATATGCATTGTGACATAGTGAGTTGTTTGTTTAATTAAAAATTTAGTTTGGACTAGACCGCTGGTTGGTATTGATACTGAAAGACAATTTAGTTGATTGATGTTATGGTTGACATGTACTGTGATAAATGGAGAAATGGACTGCAAAAACTATTTCATTGCTTGAATGATGAGCTGAATGCTAAAATAAAGACAATAGCTAACAATGTGCTTACTGAGTTAATATTTTCTTGATTGCTTGAGGACAAACAAATGCTAAGTTTGGGGTATTTTGTTAGCTGTGAATTTTGCTTAATTTAACAACTTGTTTCTTATGGTAAATGGGTTGTTTAAAGTGCTATTTTGCAAGAGAAGTGGGCCAAATTACAAAGAAAAAACCCATAGTGGAATATGGCTAATTGGCTGGCAGCTTTTGTAATTTTTGCTTACTATTTTGGCTTTATGTTGTAGGCAAAAGTCACATGGCAGATTAGTGAGAGTTGAAGAGATGTGGACCGTTGGATCAAAGAAAAAAAGAATGGATGGATGACAAAAGCTTTGGTGCTTTTAGTTTTAAGTAGGAGTTCAATATAAAAAGATATACACTTAGAAATCTTCTTCGTCAGCTTTAGTTTTCCAATTTCCAGAAGTTCCTTTTTTAGTTCTTGAAGTTTAGTTTTAGCTTGTTGGCTCTGTACGCACATGCATGGTTCTTCTCTTGAAGGGATTCAAGACTGAGTTGTGTTCAACGTTCAAGCTTTGTATGATTAGTTTCATTTCCTTTACAATTTCACTTTGAAGAAATCTGGTTTGTAATTCTTGACTTTTACATTTCATCTTGGTAAGAAAGTACAATGTTCTTTGTTGCATTGAGTTTCTTTATTCATTTTACTGTTAAAATGGATTTCTAGTTTTTTCTTTTTCTAGGTTTGACAAAATGATTGGATGAAATTTTTAGTGTGCATTGTTACTGTTTCGTTTATTTCATTCGTTTGATTCTTTCATCTTTTTAACTCAAGAAATCCATGGGAATGGGACTTGAGTATTTCAACAACAAAAAATTGGGAAATGGATTTTTAGCCAAGTGTCTAGAAAAACAGATATCCAAACCTAGCCCCATTACTAGCCTAAAAGCCCCTTCGATGGAAATGCCACATTAGACATCAAGCTTCTAGGAAATATTGTTTGTTAGGCACAACAATGTAGAGTTGATGATGAGTGATTATCCTTAAAAAAAAAGAGGGATGAATAATAAAATTTCCTTTTGAGAAACTCAGTGCATGACATTGACTGATATGAGTTATGTCTAGTGACTGCTTGATATGCATTGTGACATAGTGTGTTGTTTGTTTAATTAAAAAATTAGTTTGGACTAGGCTGCTGGTTGGTATTGATACTAAAAGACAATTTAGTTGATTGATGTTATGGTTGACATGTACTGTGATAAATGGAGAATTGGACTGCAAAAACCATTTCATTGCTTGAATAATAAGCTGAATGCTGAAAGAAAGACAATAGCTAACAATGTGCTTACTGAGTTAATATTTTCTTGATTGCTTGAGGACAAGCAAATGCTAAGTTTGGGGTATTTTGTTAGCTGTGAATTTTGCTTAATTTAACAACTTGTTTCTTATGGTAAATGGGCTGTTTAAAGTGCTATTTTGCAAGAGAAGTGGGCCAAATTACAAAGAAAAAACCCATAGTGGAATATGGCTAATTGGCTGGCAGCTTTTGTAATTTTTGCTTACTATTTTGACTTTATGTTGTAGGCAAAAGTCACATGGCCGATTAGTGAGAGTTGAAGAGATGTGGACCGTTGGATCAAAGAAAAAAAGAATAGATGGATGACAAAAGCTTTGGTGCTTTTAGTTTTAAGTAGGAGTTCAATATAAAAAGATATACACTTAGAAATCTTCTTCGTCAGCTTTAGTTTTCCAAATTCCAGAAGTTCCTTTTTTAGTTCTTGAAGTTTAGTTTTAGCTTGTTGGCTCTGTACGCACATGCATGGTTCTTCTCTTGAAGGGATTCAAGACTGAGTTGTGTTCAACGTTCAAGCTTTGTATGATTAGTTTCATTTCCTTTACAATTTCACTTTGAAGAAATCTGGTTTGTAATTCTTGACTTTTACATTTCATCTTGGTAAGAAAGTACAATGTTCTTTGTTGCATTGAGTTTCTTTATTCATTTTACTGTTAAAATGGATTTCTAGTTTTTTCTTTTTCTAGGTTTGACAAAATGATTGGATAAAATTTTTAGTGTGCATTGTTACTGTTTCGTTTATTTCATTCGTTTGATTCTTTCATCTTTTTAACTCAAGAAATCCATGGGAATGGGACTTGAGTATTTCAACAACAAAAAATTGGGAAATGGATTTTTAGCCAAGTGTCTAGAAAAACAGATATCCAAACCTAGCCCCATTACTAGCCTAAAAGCCCCTTCGATGGAAATGCCACATTAGACATCAAGCTTCTAGGAAATATTATTTGTTAGGCTCAACAATGTAGAGTTGATGATGAGTGATTATCCTTAAAAAAAAAGAGGGATGAATAATAAAATTTCCTTTTGAGAAACTCAGTGCATGACATTGATTGATATGAGTTATGTCTAGTGACTGCTTGATATGAATTGTAACATAGTGTGTTGTTTGTTTAATTAAAAAATTAGTTTGGACTAGGCTGCTGGTTGGTATTGATACTAAAAGACAATTTAGTTGATTGATGTTATGGTTGACATGTACTGTGATAAATGGAGAATTGGACTGCAAAAACCATTTCATTGCTTGAATAATAAGCTGAATGCTGAAAGAAAGACAATAGCTAACAATGTGCTTACTGAGTTAATATTTTCTTGATTGCTTGAGGACAAGCAAATGCTAAGTTTGGGATATTTTGTTAGCTGTGAATTTTGCTTAATTTAACAACTTGTTTCTTATGGTAAATGGGTTGTTTAAAGTGCTATTTTGCAAGAGAAGTGGGCCAAATTACAAAGGAATAGCCCATATTGGAATATGGCTAATTGGCTGGCAGCTTTTGTAATTTTTGCTTACTATTTTGGCTTTATGTTGTAGGCAAAAGTCACATGGCCGATTAGTGAGAGTTGAAGAGATGTGGACCGTTGGATCAAAGAAAAAAAGAATGGATGGATGACAAATACTTTTGGTGCTTTTAGTTTTAAGTAGGAGTTTAATATAAAAAGATATACACTTAGAACTCTTCTTCGTCAGTTTTAGTTTTCCAATTTCCAGAAGTTCATTTTTTAGTTCTTGAAGTTTAGTTTTAGCTTGTTGGCTCTGTACGCACATGCATGGTTCTTCTCTTGAAGGGATTCAAGACTGAGTTTTGTTCAAGTTCAAGCTTTGTATGATTAGTTTCATTTCCTTTACGATTTCACTTTGAAGAAATCTGGTTTGTAATTCATGACTTTTACATTTCATCTTGGTAAGAAAGTACAATGTTCTTTGTTGCATCGAGTTTCTTTATTCCTTTTACTGTTAAAATGGATTTCTTGTTTTTGCTTTTTATGGGTTTGTCAAAATGATTGGATGAAATTTTTAGTGTGCAATATTACTGTTTCGTTTATTTCATTCGTACGATTCTTTCATCTTTTTAACTCAAGAAATCCATGGGAATGGGACTTGAGTATTTCAACAAAAAGAAATTGGGAAATGGGTTTTTGTTAAGTGTTAAATGAACCCTTTTGATTAGGGATAATCAAAGGTGATTTCTGATATAAATTTCCGTAAAGATTCAAGAAGCTTTGGGAAAAGTTTTTCTTGAACTTATTGTTGAATCTGGAAAGTTTCAGCTAAACTTGATGTAGTAACCCAGAAACTGTTATAAACTTTCCATAGCAATGTACGAATTTGCAGTAATGCAAATATTTTTGTCATCCATGATTTGAGATATACCCAGAAAACCTTTTAACATTGATAAATCATTTCTTACTTTTAGATCAGTTTTAATACTTGATAAAGACTAAAAGAAAATTCTTGTTCTAAAACCAATAAAATTTCAATTCAAGAATCTTTAATTCAGAAAACTACAAAGAAAATACTTCAACATGTTCCCTGAGAACGCATTAAAGTAAATGGCAGGATGCTAGGGAAGTTATGGATTGACAATTTGTTTTGCAAAAGCTAGAGAATTAAAGTAGATGTAATGGAAAGAAAGGGGTGAAAAGATAAGAAAAAGAAGTTTTTCCGGTGTTTTATGGAGCATAAAAAGACAAAGTTAATTTTACGTTTTGAGGAGAGGAACACAATCATTGATTAGAAGACAGAAATCTTGGAGTCCCTAGCACAACGAAAAAAGGAGAAAACATCAACAAGAAAGAAGGCTCGAATTTGAAATGGTCTAAACGAGAGATTTGAGGAAACAAGCTCTTCGCTGCCAAGGAATTGATTCAATTTCATATAATAGAATAATTGGTTACTGTAACATTGATCGAGAGAGTACGACTGCAAAATTAATAATTTTGAACACATGAATGGGCTTTTTGTTGTTAATGTTTATCATTTTGTTCAATATTGTGCTTGTTGAAATATCATCCTTTTTTACTGGTCATTTACTTGCATAGATCTGTGATATTTTGTATTCCGGAAAGGAATCAAAGACATATTAAACTGTGTGAGTTAGATGCGTATAATTTAAATTCAACTAAGTTGGTAAGATACGAAATGAACTTACACCCACATCAACTTCTTTTTTTTTTTTGAGATATTCGATTCATAGCTTCGCAACTAATTTGATTTGGGGCGAGTCCTGAGATTAAGACTTTAAACTCCTCCCAAAAATGATATTGAGAATGATCGAACACATATCCTCACCTGCTTTCCTGACGCCAATTGAGCAACTATCGTTTGGTAACCACATCACCTTTTTAAACCTGAACTTCATTGATTTCTGGTTTTTATTTAGCATAGGAATATGCGTGAAATAGAAACTCGCAAATGTACTTGCAATGTTGGAAAACTCTTGTAAATATACGTGTTTTGTTTAGTTGATAGTTATTACTCAACAGATGCTACAACATTCTCAAGAAAAGTTACAAGAGAAAGAAAAAATTGACACCGAATCCTTCCACCCTATGATTTTTCCCTTTTGACATTGTTGATTTACATCTTTGCTTCTTTGAATCACTTCTTACTCTCATCACAAATCTCAACTTAGTCATTATATTTTTTTAATTCTTCAAGTCATAACTAGCATACTCTTCACATTGATCAACTCGTTAATTTTCTATCCGGCACAATACACTAACTCACTCTTTATTACTTGTTGAAAACAAATACAGTTGCATGAATATATTATTTTGTGTAAGTGGTGAGCTATGATGCACGGACACGGACACGGGACACGACACGTTAATATTATAAAATGTCATATTTTGATACGTTGGGACGTTTTGATATTAAATAAAAATTTTAATATATATAATATAATTTATATTTAATACATATAAGAGTCCATAATAAGTCATATAACCAATCAAATATTTAAATTTCATAACATAAATATAAATATAAATAATTCGAAGGTGGTGATCAATGAGCAGAACACATGCCTCTCCTTCGTCGCCTAACCCGACAAATTACATATTACATATAGGGAAATAATACTCTCATGCCACATGAGATACTCTCATTTTCCTACACAAATTCGTTTTCCGTGCCAATTAATTTTTCTTTTCTTTTTTAATATAAAATATGGGACCCACATTTAACTTCTCTCTACTTTTTTTATCTCCTATAATCTTACAACATAAGAAAAGTTAAACCCTTACATATATATAACGAAGGGTAAAAATATATTAACTTTTTGGTTTGAGCTAATAAAAGTACTCATGCGTCTCCTTCACCTAGCCCTACAAAATATATACAACGATGGATAAAAATATAATAAATTTTTGGTTTGATATAATAAAAGTACTCATGCGTCTCCTTCATCATCTAGCCCTACTAATTAAATATATACAATGCTAGGTAAAAATACATTAAATTTTTGGTTTAATATAATAAAAGTACTCATGCATGTCCTTCATCACCTAGCCCTACAAATTATATATTAAATATATAAAACGATGGGTAAAAATATGATAAATTTTTGCTTTCATATAATATAAGTACTCATGCATCTATTTCATCTCCTAGCCCTACAAATTATATATTAAATATGCACAAGGCTGGGTAAAAACATCAAATTTTTCGTTTGATATAATAAAAAGGGAGAAAATGATGCCAGTCCTGATGGAGTGCATAGTATAAGTGAGCAGTTGTCAATGCAGCATTCCAGAGCACTATTTTTAACTAACCAAGTATTCCATTTCATTTTCTTTTCCATTATACATTATTCAACACCTTAACCCACCGTAACTGAATTCTCAGACATCTATGGACATCGACACCGGCTAAAAGTTACCCTAGAGGAGCATATCAGTCAACTTCACAGCAGTAATAAGCTACCAGCCATATAAACATTAGAGTAATGCTAGAGAGCCTCTTCAAATAACATCTAATCAATCAAATATTGAATTTATTTAACCATCTACTAGATAGTAGTGATTAATGATAAGTAAATTATTTGATAAAGTTTAATATTAACCATAATTGTGGATGTGTCCCAAAAAACCACTCAGATTTTAGGCTCAAGGATAAATCCGGATGCACAAGTTTTCCTGGCTGTGATGATAGAGATGAAAATTGATTATATGCAACCTCACTCTTTTTCGAAACTTTTGTGATGATAAAGATGAAAATTGATTATATGCAACATTACACTTTCGAGACTCAAATCTCTGACTTTCCAATCACGAATAACAATCTTAACACTACTCATACTCTTTTTAGGCGGAAGAAAAAAAACCATATTGAAAAATTGAATGGCCCTACAATTAGACAACTTCACTCAAACTCCATCTCCTATCTATTTCACCTCACAACTCAGCTTTCTAGGCTCCAAAAAAGCTATCAAAAATTGCAAAATCCTTACACAAGGTTTCTAAAACTAGAAGAAATAAATGAGGAAAAAGGGTACAACACCCTGCAATTGCATTATATGAAACCATACATTAAGTTAAAGAGTGCCATTATGAATGGAATGGCCAACCTAAAACTGGTTTTAAGATAAATCCCTTCGGCAAGAAACTGCTCTCGCAGATTTAATTATTAAACAATGGCGTATACCTACTCTAAATAAAACAACAAGCCGTCACCACTGTCGGCAACATTACAGCAATGGTTCTGAGATTGCAAAATTCGATTTGGTTCTCTTAATGGAATATCCAGCAACCTACTAGACATGTTCAATTACTGGTTGGCAAATTTGATACCCTTCTCAATAGATGCTTTGAGTTCAGACTTGAGGCTTTCAAGGCCTTGTTTCTCAAAATCTGAGAGAGATCCCAAGCCCAAAACTTCCTCCACACCATTCTTCCCAAGCCTCACCTGCAAAACATTTCAGCATTTTGTCAATTGCAAGAATAGAGCACACCAACATGGATAAACGTTTCTATATTAAAAGAAGAAAGACCCTATGCATGGATAAACAAGAGAATGAACCTTGAGCATTTAGAGCAGTAAAATTAGAAATACAAAATAAAACAGTGTTGCAGTTCAATGACCTTGGAAGCAAAGAAAGGAAGTTCAGTGACATTAGATTGCACAAATGAGCACTCAACAACATCTGGAACCCCATTAAGGCCCTTGAGGCAAGCATCAGCGAAAATGGCTCCAGCATAACTGCAAGAGACATAAGAGTGCATGCTTAGATTTTACATCAATTATTTGCAAAATTCACAGCTGAACGATAATTCTTGTATTAGTATTAAAAAATTTCATGATTTAAACTCTGCCTATCGAGATCAACTATACTGTCTTCATACACATGCAATAGCATGTTAAGAATTAAACCAGGACTTACGCCATGGACAAAGTCGCAGAACCCTTTCCAGCCTTAGCTTCCACAACTTCTGTTCCTCCTTCTTGTGTCCTCTTTGTAAGAGCCTGAATTTCATCATCACCCAGATTGGCTTGTGGTGTAGCCTACACAAATTAGCAAGTGCATATCAAGCTAAGCAGCTCTAGGCAGCCCAAACTAGATGTCAGAGGGAGAAAATGTTGAGTTAAGTAGCAGGAAGGTACCTGAGAAAATAGTGGCAGAATAGTAATGCCTGCATGGCCACCTACAACAGGTACATTGACCTCTGCAGAAACATGCACAAACCCAAATCATTAGTCATCTACTACTAAAAACAAATTGTTCTACAGTACAAGAAATACAGAATCATAATTCAATTTCAACCCTTCCCCTACTCAATCCCCCTCCGACTTGAGAAAAAAACATTTAGAATTCTACTCTTTAAATTGGTTGGACTTTCTTCACATAAACTTGACACTTAAATCTGGCCCCAAACTCTCCTCCCCATTTGCTCCATCTTAATGTCACAAAATAAGCAACAGTAACAAACCAAGCAAGACAAAAGAGTTAAGAGTAACTGTAACATACCAGCAACTGGAACTTTGGCCTTCCCAGCATAGAAAGTTTTTGCCCTAACAACATCAAGGGTGGTAA
This sequence comes from Gastrolobium bilobum, assembly GCF_033153095.1. Classification (NCBI taxonomy): domain Eukaryota; kingdom Viridiplantae; phylum Streptophyta; class Magnoliopsida; order Fabales; family Fabaceae; genus Gastrolobium; species Gastrolobium bilobum. The sequence continues at coordinate 19,948 of NW_026899006.1, forward strand.
CACCAAACAACCTCTTCTCATCATATGTCCCTGCCTTCTTGAAAACCTCAGCAGCAATAGGAACAGTGGAATTCACAGGATTGCTTATCATGTTCACAAGGGCCTGATTCCATATGCAAAATATTCAGTATCAAATAAAAAATATATGATTATAAGTTTACAAATTTCCAACTTTATAATCTCAAATGCTATACTTTTAATGGATGAAAAAAAAAATATCTAAATCATTTATTATTACTATAGGCCATCAAATCAAATTTTAAAATCAATTCAATACAATACCCATAATATTTTGATTTGAACAATATATATAAACAACCAACCTTAAAAATGTGTTCAGAGTAGCTTCAACTAAAAGAAAATGAATCAATCACTCAAAACCAATCATAATGAAATTTTCATTTCCTCCATGGCCAAAGTACTATACATGATTTCCACAGACAAATCCAAAGCATAACAACACTGGCAGTGGCAAGCAACATCAACTGACAACCACAGAAGAAAAAATAAAAAGCAACTCAAGGAAACAGACACTCACATTGGGACAGTACTTGGCAATAGCAGTACACAGCGACTTCACAATGCCAGCATTAATGTTGAAAAGATCATCACGAGTCATTCCAGGCTTTCTGGGCACACCAGCGGGGATTATAATAACATCTGCTCCTTCCAAAGCCTTTCCAAGCTCTTCTTCACCTTGGTACCCAACTACCTGCAATCCAAATTCACAAAAAACAGCTCAATCAATAGCAACTACAACATCAAACTACAATAAAGCTTGCATCTTTGCAAAATAGAAAAAATAAATAAATAAATAAACCCTGCAAAAGGGTAGATTAGTGCAAATTCACTGTTCTATTAACACTAAACACAGTAAATCTTGCATCTTTGCAAATCCCCCAAAATCAAAAGGGTAGATTAGTAAACCACAGACAAACAGCTCAACTCACTGTACCATACAATCAAACTACATAAATTTTCCAATTTTGCAAAAACCTCCCGCAAAAGGGTAGATCAGTCCACCTCATAAAATTGCACTACAACATTGGACTACACTAAAGCTTGCAGCTTTGCAAAAACCCCACCAAAGGGTACTTCAGAACAAAAAATAAAATCAACATACAAGTTCATTGAGGTACAGCACAAAACAGCAGAAATTTGGAAAAAGTGCATGAGGTTGGATTGGTATACCTCAGATCTGGTGTTGATGTGGCTGACATCGGCGGCGACGCCAGGGGTGCCGCCAATATCGTAAAGGGAGAGGCTGGAAACGAGAGGGTTCAGCTTCATCAGCAGAGAAAGTGGCTGTCCGATACCGCCGGCGGCCCCCAAGATAGCCACCTTGCGCTCCGGCACCGGCTCGGTGGTGTAGCCACGGCGAGCCAGGTGAGAGGAGCCGCGGGCGACGGCTGAGTGGAGGGATCTGAGCATTGAGGGCTTCATCATTTTCTTTTTTCTTTTCTTTTTTCTCTCACAACTTTCAGAGAAAAAGGAGCGAGAAAGCTAGAGAGAGAAATGGGTTGAAGGGAGATGAAAGATAGTGACGATTCTCGCCATTTATTGTGACTAGTGAGTGAGCCAATACCGGCAAAAAAATTATATTATTATTTAAAGAAAGAAGAGATAAGATATTGTTATTACCAATTAATATTATTACTAATATGTATAATTATAATCATATAAAAATAGAAATAAATATAAAAAATTAAATACAATGAGAAGAAAGAAGATTTTAGAAAGTTAAATTAGAATCGTTAAATCAACATAATTGGTCTAACGGTGAAATAAACTGATAGTGATATTGGTAGTAATAATATCCTATCTCAATAAGAAATTATGAAAACATATTATTTTGCCGTTTGTTATTACCAATTATGTTATTACCAATATCATTATCAGTTTATTTTACCGTTAGATCGATTATATTAATTCAACGATTATTTTTATTTCCACATTTGTATGGTTATAATTCCTCATATTTAATGTGAAATCATTAAATATGGGGAATCATAACCATAAAAGATGAAAATAAATATAAAGTATTAAATAAGAGAGAAGAAAGAAGGTTTCTAGAAAGTTAAATCAGAACCGTTAGATCCACATAATCGATTTATCGATGAAACAAACTGGCAGTGACATTAGTAGTAACAATATCCTATCTCAATAAAAAAATTACGAAAACATACTATTTTTTCTTTTTAGAACTAATTTATGGATCTATAATAACCGATCGCGCCCCAAGTAGACGTGACTACTGACTAGTACATGCCTTACAGATGCGCAACTTATGCTAAGTCACGCCCTACATAGGCGCAACTTTGCACCATTTATGTGGTGACACGTGGCACAAAACATCAACAGTTTGACAACAAAACTTCAAAATGCTATAACTTTCGACTCGAGTGTCCGAATTACGTGCTTATTTTTATTCCATATTACTTTTTGAGATCTATGCAATGACATCTCATTGAAGGGGATTGGGTCAAAAAAATTCCTAAACTTTTTTCAAATTTGAGATATTTTACTATAAAACTCCGGAAGGCCATAACTTTTTTTACTCAGGTGTCCGAATCAGGTGCTCTCTTTTCTATTCCACATAACTTTTTGAGAGCTACACGTTGGCAAATATCCATAGGGGATTTGGTCAAAAAATGTTTCCTTGTGCCCCGTTTAATATATTTTATCTTTGTGAATGATGTTATTTAAATTTTTACTTTCTAACACTAGTAGATAATCTTCTGGGTTTGCCAATGCGTAGATTTCAAAAAGATACGTTAAATAAAAAAAATATCACCTGATTTGTACTTATGTAAAGAATCATTTCAACACAAAATCTTAGGCTTTTTGACCACTGTACCCCTTTATTAATAATTATTTACCAAATTGCCCTCGATTAGAAACTATTACGAAAAATTAACCCTCCAAACAAACATAACATCAATCTGCCCCTGTTTGACTGTTGACCACGAAGCATACTCGGGTACCCCACTCCATACCCGGGTATATTTTAAAAAAATCAACCATACTCGGGTATGTAGTGGGGTACCCGGGTATTGTTCTTCGATCTGGAAATTTTTTGAATTATTTACCCGAGTAGGTAATGGGGTACCCGGGTAGATTTCGCGAATAGGGTACCCAATACCAAGGGTTTCGGCCATTGTTGCGAGGTAGAGTTTTTTCTCCCCAAATCAGTTTCCCTTCACGTCTCTATTCCGAAGCATCACACATATATTTCATCTCATCATCTCAAAAAGCTTAACCTTGGTAGGACATTGGCATTACACCTCCACATTTCCATTTTGTGTTAAAAAATCCGAACCAAGATCCAAACCCAAAACCTAAACCCAAATTTTCGTGTGAAAGATGAGTTCAAGTCCTATCATGGTACCTATAGTTATTTACTACAATGGGAGGCATTTTGAAGGTCCGAATGGTGTCCGATTTGAAGGAAAAACAAAAACGATGAAAATCAAAGTGGGCACTACATGCAATGAACTCAAGGACAGAATTCTCCAAAAAAATGGGGTCAGAAGGCATCCATTCCATCCACCGCATGATAGCCAGGTTAGAGACTGTTGTGGATATGGATACAATATACTACATTGGTAACGATATCAATGATGATGAAGATGTGGAGTTCGTCACATATGCGTATGTTGGATGGAAAATATTAAAAATGATTGAGATATATGTTGAATTTGATGCTGGTCAGTCTTCATCGTTACCGGTGCATACAACCACTGCGCACTGTATTGGTCAAGAAGATACAATTATACGATCATTTGCACCTGCTCAGGTAACAATGGATGAGGATGAAGACGATGAAGATGAGGAGTATGTGGACAGCGAAGATAAGGGAGAATCTGAAAGTGCTATTCCACAGGGTGATTCGTCTGACACTGACGTGGATGAAAATTTTGACGCTGACACGAGCGCTGTAAGGCTGGGTACCCCAGTCATGTCACCACTTCATGTTGATCCTGTCAGTTCACCACTTCATATTGATCCTGTCAGTTCACCACTTCATGTTGACCCTGTTAGTAGCGGTAAGTTATTAAATTTTCACATTTGCTTTAATAAATTATATATATTCGGTGATATTGATTCAGACAATAATCAATGAAGCTTTAGATGCTGGGACTGCGGTAGAGCCATTTTGGAATGAAAGCCAACATTATTCATTCATTAATTGGGCGCACCCTAATGACGAGTTGGAGATCCTGTATGGGGATGATGACTTGCACGGAGGTTGGAAGTTAGGAGATCCATTATTTGGCAATTTCAGTGATTGTTATTTGATAATAAGATACATGATGACTTGTTGACCACAAAATTGGGCACATACTGTAATCGGATAGGTTGATGTGCGCGAATGAAATTACGAGGTATGCACGTTAATAACAGACATCGAATTCACTTCAAAATTCATTCAAAACTTGGAAAATACAGTACAAGTCAGATAACACCAAATTTCATAACTGGGTTCTTCATATATTTAAAAAACTACACGGGAACATCATCAGATAAAACCCTATACCACCAAAAAATGGGCTGCATACATACATTAAGATCCAACATACAGCCTAACAAAATACATAAATCAAATCTACCCCAGCCATGGCACCCTAAACCCTACTGCCTGGAATCCGAATGTGTATCCTGGTCATCATCGTCATCCTCATCATCGTCGTCGTCCTCAACAGACTCATCACCTATGTCATGACCCCCTGCTGATCCACCCTCCAAGCGTGTCATCCTGCTTTCCATCGTTGTTCGCCACTTGCTTGTACTCTGTCTGTAGCTCCTAAACTCACTCATCATGGCGTCCTGCCCACATGTCAAGCGATACATGGAGGCCATCACATGATCAAATGTCCATCCTCCCTCAGGCGCTGTCCATCCCCCCTCAAGTGATGGTGGACCTGGTGGTCGCCGTGTGCGGCTGCGACGTGCAGGAGTGGGATCAACAGCATGGACAACGTCATCATCATCAAGTCCTGCATCAACATCATAAAAAGTAGACATTAAAATGTGGATGGTGCAAAAATATTAACCCTACTGCTACCCTAAATCCAAAAAACATTTACCTGCACCTGCATCCTCCATCTGAGCATCATGCTGAAGGGGGACCTCTGGTGGTTCAGGTGCCTTCTTCCAGTACCACACACCTGCTGGGCTCTGCATAATCCCGCATTGCTTCAAAAGGCGCTCCCCAAAGATGGCATTCCATCCTGTGGCTGTCTTCATGGTCTCAGTTGCCATAGGAAGACCAAATCTGTGCAAAATCTTCTGGACCAGGAATGCAAATGGCAATTCAGCCTTTTTTGACTTGGCCGCCTTCCACATCAAGATGCATATGTAGTGCCTCCAGTTCACCTTAATATGGTGAAGGAGGGCCCACAATATCACAAAGTCACCTTCCAGCACCTTCGAATGATTATGAGGGCGCTGGAAAATAATGTGGGTCACCACTTAATGAAGTATGCGGACAGACACGGACAAATTGCTGACAGGATAATGAGCAAATTGTCCGGCCTCTGCATCTGCCCTCCTGGTCTCAGCCACAATAGCCTCCCTATCATAACCACCAAATATATGATGGATGTCTCCGTCATATAGTGCTGACCCTGTCTCACCGTCGAAGTCAAATCCCAGCAACTCTGTCCACATAGGAGCAGTAAGGATGATATCAATCCCGCATACACGGGAAGTTAGCTCACCATGCACATAGCCCAGGTTCTGGTAGAATGCTCGCACCATGACCTTTGAGTACGGGCACCTCATATCCGCAAGCACCAGCAAATGTGTTTGCTGGAGAAGTGGGACTATGTCGAACCGCTCCAAATTGAAGAACGCCGAATCCAGTGATTTCGGCTCACAAATTTTTCGGCTCATGAAAAACTTCACAAACCGCTCGTGTGCACCAGCGTCATCCTCAAATAAATATCCGAACGGCAGGTCCGGAGCCTGATGCACAGCCTGGGGCTAAGAGGAGGAAGATACATCATGTCGGTGCTTGCTCCTCCCTTCAGTATTCATCGCTCTCTTCTTCCTAGCGCGTCTGTCCTCCATGCAATAACACTGTAAAACAAAATTAAAAAAAAATTCAATTTCAGAGAATATGGATAAACAGGTTTAGGGTTAGGGTTAGGGTTAGGGTTAGGGTTTTTTATTAGCAACAAATCAGAATGCATTTTGAAAACGAAAATTAACAATACGCAAAGAAATAAATTAAAATGCATACATGATTACATCAAGGTCAGGCCGATTTTTATGATGAATCAGAAATTCAAACGGAAAAAAATAACAAATCTTGAAATTTCAATCGGTAGAAGGAACCCATACCGTGCGCCAAGGATGATGACAAAGTCTTGAGATGATCGATCAAACGTGCTCCCAGAATGGACGAAATCGCACTTCAGTAGCTCTCTACCCGGGTACCCTTTGTGGGTTTTCCAAATGGGGGCTGCTGGGGCTTTTAAAAAACCCTATTCGCGAAATCTACCCGGGTACCCCATTACCTACCCGGGTAAATAATTCAAAAAATTTCCAGATCGAAGAACAATACCCGGGTACCCCACTACATACCCGGGTATGGTTGATTTTTTTAAAATATACCCGGGTATGGAGTGGGGTACCCGGGTATGCTTCGTGGTCAACGGTCAAACAGGGGCAGATTGGTGTTATGTTTGTTTGGAGGGTTAATTTTTTGTAATAGTTTCTAATCGAGGGCAATTTGGTAAATAATTATTAATAAAGGGCTACAGTGGTCAAAAAGCCCAAAATCTTAAGGTGTTAGATGAGAGCCTTTTTAATGATTTATATTATTCTCTAACAGATTATGGTAAGCTTGAGCTCATGTAATAAATTACATAAACCATATAACATGTAATCGATTACATCGTCCGATCAACGTTAAAATATTGACCTGTTAATTTTTGTTTTGAAAAAATCAATTGATTTGTTACAACATGCTTCTTTGTGCACATAAGGTGTTACAAGTCCCACATTGGTTGCCTATACAACTAATGTGGGGTTTATGTTAAATAACAAGAGAAAAGAGAAGAACTTTTGAAATATTTCTGTGTGTATTGACTGATGAAGGCTGTACAATATATAAACAGACTAATGGGCTAAGCCTAAACCTAATGTAATCTAACCTAATACAAAATAAGGAAACCCTAATTACAAAATAAGGAAACCCTAATTACAATATATTTCTAACACTCCCCCTCAAGCTGGAGCGTATAGGTCATATGCACCAAGCTTGTTACATATAAACTCTATTCGAGGGCCGCTCAAAGATTTTGTAAACACATCTGCTAATTGCTCATTAGAGGGTACAAAGCTAGTTTTAATTTCACCAGCAAGAACTTTTTCTCGAACAAAGTGGCAATCTATTTCTATATGCTTGGTTCTTTCATGAAACACTGGATATGATGAAATGTGTAGAGCTGCTTGATTATCACAAATGAGAGTTGTCTGTCCAGTGTCTCCAAACTTAAGTTCTCTGAGAAGCTGTTTAAGTCAGATAAGCTCGCAAGTAGTAGTCGCCATGGAGCAGTATTCTGCTTTAGCACTTGATCTGGCAACTACGCTTTGTTTCTTACTTTTCCAGGAAATCAAGTTGCCTCCAACAAAGACACAATACCCAGAAGTAGATCTCCTATCAGTTGGACAACCAGCCTAATCAGCATCACAATAGCCAACCACTTTATCATGACCTTTATCTTCATAGTCAAGGCCTTTCCCTGGAGATGCCTTGATATACTTAAGAATACGAATGACTGCATTCCAATGTTCTTGACATGGAGAATTGAGAAATTGACTGACAACACTAACTGCAAAGGAAATATCAGGCCGAGTGACTGTGAGGTAGTTCAATTTTCTAACCAATCTTCTATACTGCTCAGGATCTGAAAGGGCTCCCCCTGATTTGGTAGAAGCTTGATACTTGGATCCATAGGAGTATCAACAGACTTTGAATTTAACAGAGCAGTTTCTTCAAGAATATCCAGAGCATATTTCCTCTGAGATATCACAACACCAGCTTTAGATTGGGCCACCTCGATTCCTAAGAAGTATCGAAGTTTCCCAAGATCCTTAGTCTGAAAATGATGACATAAGTGTTGTTTCAATCGAGTGATCCCATGCTGATCATTGCCTGTGATGACAATATCATCCACATATACCACCAGATAAATAGATCCAGAAGCAGAATGATGATAAAAGAGAGAATGATCAGCTGCACTCTGAGTCTTGCCAAATTGTTGAACAACACTGCTAAATTTACCAAACCAAGCTCTTGGAGATTGTTTGAGGCCATAGAGAGACTTACGAAGACGACAAACAAGACCTGACTCCCCCTGAGCAACAAATCCAGGAGGTTGCTCCATATAAATTTCTTCCTCAAGATCACCATGAAGAAAAGCATTCTTGATATCCAGTTGGTAGAGAGGCCAATGGCTGACAGCAGCCATGGCAATAAAAAGGCGAACAGTAGACATTTTCGCCACAGGAGAAAAAGTATCAATAAAATCCAAGCCAAAGACCTGAGTGAAACCCTTCGCCACCAAGCGAGCTTTAAGACGATCCACTTGACCATCAGGTCCAACCTTAACAGCATAAATCCATCTGCAACCAACCACAGATTTTCCAGAAGGAAGAGGCATCAGGTCCCATGTGCCATTATGATGAAGAGCACTCATTTCATCAATCATAGCTTGTCTCAATCCCGAATGTGAAAGTGCATCACCTGTAGTCTTAGGAACAGATACAGAGGACAAAGAGGAAAGGCAAGCAAAATATGATGGAGAAAGACGATGATAACTAATATTGACTGTATACCTGGCCGGAGGGCGAGTATCACGAGTACCCTTATGAAGAGCAATGGGAAGGTCACTATCCGAAGGTGGGACCGAAGTCGTGGGAGAAGATGCAGTTGAATGTGAGTCCACAGATACATCTGACGAACTATGCTCGATCTCATCAGCAGAAGAGGTGATAGAAGGAGAGTCAGAAACATGGACGAGTAAAGACGGAAGGTAAAGAAGGTCACTTGGGAAGGACGACTGTACAGAATCAGTATCCACTGGAGTAGTAGAGGTTCCAAAAAAGGGAACTGATTCAAAAAAGGAGACATCCGCGAGATAAAGTATCGACGTAAAGTGGGAGAGTAGCAACGGTAACCCTTCTGAGACCGAGGATAACCCAGAAAAACACATTTATGAGACTTGGGAGCTAATTTATCCAAACCTGGACCAAGATGATGAACAAAACACGTAGAACCAAACACATGTGGAGTTAAAGGATATAAAGCTTGATGGGGAAATAAAATAGAGTGAGGTACCTTATGTTTGAGAACAGATGATGGCATGCGATTATTGAGATAGCATGCAATAAGTATAGCATCACCCCAGAATGTGTATGGAACATTACCATCAATTAACAAGGCACGAGTGGTTTCAACCAGATGGCGATTCTTGCGCTCGGCTACACCATTTTGTTGAGGTGTATGAGGGCAAGATGTTTGATGAAGAATGCCATGAGATAAAAAGAAATGTTGAAATTGATGAGATAAGTACTCACATGCATTATCACTACGAAAAGTACGAATAGGAATACCAAATTGAGTTTTTATTTCATTATAAAATAACTGAAAAATAGAAAACAACTCAGACCGCTTTTTCATTAAAAATAACCAGGTACATCTGGAATAATCATCAATAAAAGTAACAAAGTACTTAAAACCCAAAGTAGAAGAATGACGACTTGGTCCCCAAACATCAGAGTGGACCACAGAAAAAGGAGAAACAGCTTGACGACTAAGACAACTCGGAAACGTACTACGAGTATGTTTCCCAAACTGACAAGACTCACAATTTAAAGTAGAAAGAGACGATAAATGGGGAACCATCTTCTGAAGCTTTGCAAGACTAAGATGGCCCAAACGAGTATGGATAGTAAGAGGAGAATCCACAGTGGAGCAGGCTGAAGAAGAGGGAACTAGTTGATAGAGGCCCTGAGACTCACATCCTCTGGTAATCTCCTTCCCCGAACTCTGATCCTGAAAGATGACAGAGGTTTTAGTAAAAGAAACAACACAGTCAATGGATTTGGCCAACCGACTAATAGAAAGTAAGTTAAAAGGAGAATCGGGAACATATAGAACATGATCCAGAGATAAATTAGGTAAAAGAAGAACCGTGTCAATCCCCCTTGATTGGACCAAAGACCCGTTGGCCATAGTAATAGTGGGAAAAGAACCAGTAGTACAAAGGGAAGTGAATAACGACTTATTACCAAAAATGTGATCAGAAGCCCCAGAATCTAGAGTCCAAGGGCTAATAGAGTGCAACTGAGATATGCCAGCAAAAGAATTACCAGAATTACCAGTGGGAGTAATAGATGCAGTAGGACCTGATGTTTGCTTCTCAGACCACCAAGTCACAAAAGCTTTTGCCTGACTCCAAATAGCTTCACAAGTAACAGCAGGTCGAAAAATCTGCTTGATAGACGGATGAAGAGTAGCTTTAATGAGACTACACAACTGAGCATCAATCATCTTCCATCGTATGCACTCATTTTTCGCCACAGATTCAGCCTTAGTGGTGAGATGGGATGTATAATTATGCCCATCCAACCAGAGTCGCAAATCAAAAGACCAAGTATCATAATTGGACCCATCCAATTTATCCACACTCAACGGAGCAAGGATATAATTTGAGAAAATAGTAGACTCCGACTTTTGTCCCGCCGGAGTCCCAGAAACAGAAACATTGGAGACATGAGTGTCCATAATCAAAGGAAAAAAGCAAAAAGAACAGGTCAAAAACTAACTGGTAGAAGAGGGATCTGTGCGTCAACACAAAAAGAGGTTCAAACACCAAAACAAGACCAGATCCAGAACCTACGCAAGGAGACGAGAAGATCGCAACCAGCCGCGGCTGGAGAGGGGCCTCCACGCGCCGCCGGAGTGAAAGAGAGTGGCTGAGCTGTCACACGCGCGTTAGGGCGCGTGTGACCTTGAAATTGGACGAGACCGGTGGCGTTGGAACCGCGCGGCGGAGACGATCACGGCAGTATGTGGATCGCCGGAAAAGGTGACCGGACGGTGGTTCTGGACGAGACAGAAGCTGTATGCGGAGAGAGAAGTGTCCGAAAAGTGACAATTAACCGACGATGAACAATGGGTTCACCGGAAAATAAAAAAAAAATTCAAAGTTCCTTAGGCTCTTGATACCATGTTAAATAACAAGAGAAAAGAGAGGAACTTTTGAAATATTTTTGTGTGTATTGACTGATGAAGGTTGTACAATATATAAACAGACTAATGGACTAAGCCCAAACCTAATGTAATCTGACCTAATACAAAATAAGGAAACCCTAATTACAATATATTCCTAACAGTTTATAAAGCCTTGGGTACTCCCACCCTTTGAGCTAGCTTTTGGGGTGGTGACCTCAAGGTTCGTAACATTGGTGCTTTCATTGAGAGTTGAGCTCACGGAAAGGGCTACCTATAGGCTAGATTAAGGTGCCTTTTGTAAGAACCTGCACCGTTAATTAAGGTATTTAATTAATTAATTATGCAAAATTAGGAAATGATTCCATAATTGACTCTAATAATTATAATGAGGCTTTAATAATCATAGTAAGTGAGTAATAATGCTGAAAATCACTTTTCGGAAGAAAAGTGCAGATACCGGTTCTGCTAGTCGATATAAATGCGTACCGAAAAAGTATCCCGGAAAATTATAATAAGTGTATGATAATTACTAGAATGATATGTAGGACTTGTAAAACGAGTTTCAAGTCCAGATAATGAGAACTTGTGCTGGGAACCGGTACTGGCTTTGAAAAGCGCGTACCGGAAAAGTGCTCAGAAAATTATAAAAAAAATATGATAAATCTTAGAAAATTATGTAGTTTCAGGATCCAAAGTTTGGGATTAAAATGCTAAGCGTAGCAATTAAAGTTAATATTGTGTGTTTAAGTGGCTTGGGCTATAAATACCCATTTTTAAGGGCACAATGCCCTAGAAAACAGAATTCCAGCGAGAGTTGTTGGTGGAGGCTGACCAGAATAGTGCTCCATTGCTCTTTCCTTCATTTCTTGGCCAAGTTATCACCTTTGATGCTTGTTCCTTCTTTCTAAACACTTGGTGAGGGTGAGAGTTAGCTTTGGGACTGCTTTGTTGGTCTCTTTCTGAGTGTTGGTGGCTGTGTTGAGCTTGTGAAGGGGCTGAGTTAGTAGGTTAGAGTGTGGAGGTTTTTGTTCTTGGTTGTTGAAGCTCCAAGTGGTCATCTTTGGGAAGAAAGGAACCACCTTGTTGTGCATTTTCGTGCACTCCTCCAAGTCAGAGTTTGGGAGCTGGTTGTGAGCTCCAAGAGCAACCCTTGCCTCTGTTTTGAGCTTTGGTGAGTTGTACCTACCTTGAGCTTGTGTTTTAATGGGTTAAAGGTGTGATCTTTGCATGTTTAAGGGGTTAATCTAGTAACCAACTGGGGTGTGGACCTCAATCAGTATAAAGATGCATGCTTTAACGTAATCAAGTGTTAAAAATGGAACCTTGGAAGGATATCTTCACGAAATGCATTTTCTGCATTCTGTCGTGAAATATCCGGATATGTGCCCGATGAATATCAGAATATGTGATATCCGGATATAGGTTTTGAGTATCTGGATATTAGATATCCGGATATGGGATTCTGGATATTCGGATATTGCATATCCGAATACGTCCAGTGAGATATCCGGATATTGCATATCCGGATATGGTCCCGAGGAATATCCGGATATTCTGGGATTTCGAAGAATAGTAGCTGTGCTGTGAGGACAGTAGGCTATTGGGGGTTTGTGGACCCTAGATTGATGAAGTTGAACTTCTGTTTTAATTAAACTAAGTCAGAATCAAGTGATTAAGGACTTATGGCTTGGTATGGAGCCTTAAGACGTTAAACGTAAGGAAAGGCGTTGTCTTTAAGTTTTATGCTTGTGTTGCATTTTTATTGATATAGTATTGGTCCATAACAGATTGTGAATCTGCTGTGTTTGGACTTTGAGCTGTGGACTCTTGGCCTTGGATAGCTAGCTTAGAGGTAAGCTTTCGTGTTCTCGGTTTAGCCATTTTGTGGTTCCACCATGTCCCATGGGGGTATGGTTTATGCATGCTGTGTACATGCTTTTGGATATTTGATATGTTGATTGAACTTTACATGTAATGGCTTTTAATATGCATGTGTTGTTTCATCTTGACGGGAAGCCTGAGTATGGTTTATGCACGGTGTGTAGGTGATAGACGTATACCTGCACTGTCTCTGGCCAGTAGATTAGTATTGACACACATGGCATGATTATCTGCTGCATTGCATTGTTTTAGAAATGATAAACTGCTTTTGAACTTATATTGCACATGTAAGTGAGCTTGGGATGGAAGATCCTTGAGGACTCACTGAGATTTCTAGATTAGAGATCTTACCCCACGTTTGGGGAATGCTTATTTCAGGATCAGGTAGTATGGGTACTGATGCCTCAGGCGGCAGCAGGCTGGAGCTTAGCTGATTATGTTTTACTGCTTTATGTTAGCATGACTGGATTGGGATGTTGTTTATGTTTTCCGCTATTTATGATATGTTGTTGTTGAGACCGATGTTGGGCATGTTGCCTTATTTGAGTGAACATGGGGATTGTCCATGACACTTTCTGTTAGTACTTTTAGATTGGAGTTGTATAAGCTGTTAGATGGTCCGGTCTACATTGTTGTAGTTCCGTGACTAGAGCCACACTTATATTATCTATGTTATGAGGTATTTCAGTTAGCTGTTTTATTGCAATTACATACAGGCGATGTTTATTTAATTGATTATTAAGCAAGTTGGTAATGTTAATGGCATCATAATTGAAAAGAAAAAGTAATTCCGCATTTTTAATTAAGCGCAGCTTAATACGATATTATGATAACATTACTGGATATATACGGGGTGTTACATTTATGGTATCATAGCAATGGTTCGAGGGAAAAGCCTGTATGTATTGCAATTGCTAGGTTGTTGGTTGTGTCTGTCTTGTGTTTACTCCGTCGAATTTTATTATGATGATGTATATGTGATCACATTGTGTGGGCTTGATTAACTCATAATTTGTGTAACTTGTGCAGAGTCATGGTAAGGTCCGGGAGAACACGAGAGACTTCTGAGGATCAACCCGATCCTATCCTGACTGCATTGGCTGAGATGCAGGCGGCTAGGTTAGCCGATCAAGAGGCCACTAGATTGGCCAACGCGGCAATGATGGAAGCTGTTCGCGAGGCGAACCGGATAGCCGCAGCTGAGGTTCGTGAAGCGAATCGGAGGACCACTGAGGAAGTCCTCGAGGCGAACAGGATGGCGAACATGACGATGATGAGAGTCATGTTGGAGGAGATGAGAGCTGGTCCTGCTATTGGCCAAGCTCCACCACCATCGCCACCACCGCCACCGCTTCCACCTAGTGTTCAGGAGGAGAGCCTTAGTCACATCGGCAGTGCTACTCATGCCGCTGAGACGGGGGAGCCCCTTGTGGGGATTGCTGAGGATCGTGATGTGATCGATCGTCGGCTGAATGCTTTCAGGAAGCATAAGCCACCTGTGTTTGAGGGGTCTTTGGATCCTATTGCTGCTGCGAGATGGCTAGAGTCGCTGGACAAGATTTTTCGGGTCATGCAGTGTACAGACCCACAGAAGCTGATGTTCTCGACCTACATGCTGGAGGGCGATGCCCATGAGTGGTGGACGCACACCTCTCGTGCTTTTGAGAGGCAGGGCCGTGTCATGACGTGGCCATTCTTTGAGGAGTGCTTTTTGGGCCGATATTTTCCCTATGATGCGCAGGAGAGAAAACAGGGAGAGTTTGATCGTTTGGTACAGGGCTCGATGTCTGTTGATGAGTATCTGGCTAAGTTTAATGAGCTAGTGAAGTTTGCACACTTCCGGATGGTTCCTTCTACTCCGTTATTTCTGGCAGCTAAGTTCCGCAGAGGACTTAGTGAGGTGATTGCTGAGCATCTTGCTGGTGCTGCTTCGAGGGACTTTGGTACACTGGTTCAGCAGTGTAAGGACATCGAGGATGTTTGTGTGGCAAGCAAGGCCAAGAGGGCCAAGGTTGAGGAGAGCAAGGGAACAGGTGGTTCCACTCCTGCTCCTACTTCTTGGAAGGACATGAGGTTTGCTGATAAGGGCAAGGGAAAGCAGTTAGCGACTAGGCAGGCGCCTGGTCAGTTCAAGAGAGCTGTTTCACATCAGGGGAGTTCTGCTAGGCCTCCTACCACTCCGAGATGTTCGGGATGTGGGAAGGAGCATGTGGGACGCTGTGCTACGGGGCAGTTGTTGTGCTTCAAGTGTGGCAAGAAGGGCCACTTCTCTAGAGATTGTCTATCGTCGACGGCGAGAGCTGCAGCTGTTCAGGCAGTTCCTTTGCATATGGTTCTGATGGCATCTTCTTCGGCACCTGCAGTGCCACCTTCTGTTGGGAGAGTTTATACACTGGATAGGCAGCAGTCGGACCGCGCTCCGAACCTTGTCAGAGGTACGGTGTCTATTGGTGATTCTTTTGTTGATGCTATCTTTGATTCCGGGGCTACTCATTCGTTTGTTGCTACCCCGATTGCTTTGGGACTTGAGTTGCCCAGTGCTGTGCTTTCTCCACCGTTGCGGGTGACTACCGCCACAGGAGAGATTTGTGATTCTACCACTGTACATCACGATGTAGCGTTTCAGTGGGATGGCCGTGAGTTCTCGGTAGATCTGATAGGATTGCCGATGGCCAACCTTGAGATTATTCTGGGCGTGGATTGGTTGTCTAGAAACTGTGCATTGATTGATTGCTGTGCAAAGCGCGTGGTGATGTCTCCGTGTGATTCCACAGCTAGTTCATCGCCATACATTTCACTGCTGCAGGCCAGGAGGGCGTTGCGAGCAGGGGCATTGGGTTATGTCATGTTGGGTGGTTTGGTGAGTGGGACACAGGAGGATATCACTGGCATTCCTGTGGTGGGGGAGTTCCTTGAGGTGTTTCCTGAGTTTCCGCCACAGCGAGAGATAGAGTTCTCCATTGACTTGTTGCCTGGTGTGGGGCCGATTTCTTTAGCTCCTTATCGGATGTCGCCACCGGAGTTGGCTGAGCTTAAGAAGCATATTGAGGATCTTTCGGCGAAAGATTTCATTAGACCGAGTGTGTCTCCTTGGGGAGCACCGGTTATCTTTGTGAAGAAGAAGGACGGGACAATGCGATTGTGCACCGACTACAGGTAGTTGAACAAGGTGACAATCAAGAACAAGTATCCCCTTCCTTGGATTGATGATCTGTTGGATCAGCTCAGGGGTGCTTGTGTGTATTCCAAGATTGATCTCCGGTCCGGATACCATCAGATTCGGGTGAAGCCGGAGGATGTCCCGAAGACCGCGTTTCGTTCGAGATACGGTCATTTTGAGTATTTGGTGATTCCGTTTGGACTCACAAATGCGCCGGCAGTGTTCATGGATTACATGAACAGGATTTTCCAGCCGTATCTGGATCAGTTTGTGATTGTCTTCATTGATGATATTCTGATCTACTCCAAGACTGAGGAGGAGCATGCAAAGCATCTGAGGATAGTTCTGCAAGTGCTGAAGGAGAAAAAGCTTTATGCTAAACCTTCTAAGTGTGAGTTTTGGCTCAAATCAGTCAAGTTTCTGGGGCATGTGATTTCAGCAGATGGAGTTGCAGTGGATCCCAACAAGATTGAGGCCGTGTTGGATTGGGAGAGACCCAAGACAGCTATGGAGGTGAGGAGCTTCTTAGGTTTGGCAGGTTACTATCGGAGGTTCATCAAGGGTTTTTCCACGATGGTTCTCCCTTTGACTCGCCTTACCCGAAAGGAGACTCCATTTGTGTGGACTCACGAGTGTGAGGCGTGCTTTTAGGAGTTGAAGGAGAGATTGACTTCTTCACCTGTGTTGATCCTTCCTGATCCTGAGGAGCAGTTTGAGCTTTACTGTGATGCTTCTGGAAAGGGGCTGGGCTGTGTGCTGATGCAGTCTGGTAGAGCTGTTGCTTTTGCTTCGAGGCAGTTGAAGCCTCATGAGGAGAACTACCCGACTCATGATTTGGAGTTGGCTACGATTGTGTTTTCTTTCAAGATTTGGAGGCATTATCTTTTTGGTTTGAGGTTTGTGGTGTTCAGTGACCACAAGAGTTTGAAGTACCTGTTCGACCAGAAGGAGTTGAACACGAGGCAGAGGAGATGGATGGAGTTCATAAAGGACTACGACTTTGAGCTAAGGTATCATCCTGGCAAGGCCAATGTGGTAGCTGATGCTTTGAGTCGGAAATCCAGTAGTTCATCCAGTTTGCTACTTGGTAACTTCGATGTGGTTGAAAAGTTCCGCCACTTGGCAGTGACCGCTCCGTGTGCGAGCGTACTTCTCGGGTTGGAAGCATCAGATGTTGTGAACGAGCTGCTAGAAAAGATTAAAGAGGCACAAGTTCAGAGAGAGTGTCTAGATTATGTGAAGAACCAAGACGGTGTGTCTTGGAATGATGATGGATTTATTTTGTTCCAGCGGAGGATTGTGGTTCCTCGAGGTCCGTTGACATAAGAGGTTATGGCAGAAGGCCATAAGGGT
Organism: Gastrolobium bilobum; assembly: GCF_033153095.1. Taxonomy (NCBI): domain Eukaryota; kingdom Viridiplantae; phylum Streptophyta; class Magnoliopsida; order Fabales; family Fabaceae; genus Gastrolobium; species Gastrolobium bilobum. Next base: position 37,590 of record NW_026899006.1, read on the forward strand.
CAGTTTTCTATCCACCCTGGTGCTACTAAGATGTATCAAGACTTGAAGAAGAACTTCTGGTGGCCGGGCATGAAGAAAGATGTTGTTATCTTTGTGTCCAAGTGTTTGGTTTGCCAGAAAGTGAAGATTGAACACCAGAAGCCGTCTGGTAAACTTCAACCTCTTGAGATTCCGGAGTGGAAATAGGAGAGCATTTCCATGGACTTCGTTGTAGGTCTGCCAAAGACTCAGGTTGGCTGTGACTCGATATGGGTCATTGTGGACAGACTGACGAAGTCTGCCCATTTTCTTCCAGTGAAGGTGAGCTTCACTACAGAGCAGTTGGCCAAACTGTATGTTCGCGAGATTGTGAGGCTTCACGGGGTACCCGTGAGTATCATCAGTGATAGGGACCCGAAGTTCACATCTCGGTTCTGGGAGGCGCTGCAGGGAGCTTTTGGTACGCAGTTGAGATTGAGTACCGCCTATCACCCTCAGACTGATGGACAGACTGAGCGGACTATCCAGACCTTGGAGGACATGTTGCGGGCTTGCACGTTGGAGCAGGGCTCGGCATGGGATAGGTACCTTCCTTTGGTAGAGTTTTCTTATAACAACAGTTTCCATGCTAGCCTGGGCATGGCACCCTACGAGGCGCTCTACGGTAGGAGGTGTCGTACACCTACCTGCTGGTCGGAGGTTGGGGATCGTGAGTTGTTTGGCTTGGATTTTTTCCAAGATACCACCCTGCAGATCCAGATGATCAGGGAAAAGTTGAAGCAGGCGCAGAATCGTCAGAAGAGCTACTACGATGTCAAGCATCGACCACTGGAGTTCAGTGAGGGTGAGCACGTGTTTGTGAGACTTTCACCTATCACGGGTGTTGGACGGGCACTCGGAGTGAGGAAGCTGAGCCCGCGATTTATTGGGCCATACCAGATTCTTGGTAGAGTAGGACCTGTTGCCTACCGGCTTGCCTTGCCTCCGAACCTGACCAACATCCACGACGTGTTTCACGTGTCTCAGCTTCGGAGGTACATAACAGATCCTTCGCACGTGGTGCAACCGGATGATGTGGAAGTTCGGGAGAACTTAAAGACTCCTGTAGGTCCACTAAAGATTCTCGATCGTGGCGAGAAGCAGCTGAGCAACAAGATCATTCCGATGGTCAAGGTGCAGTGGACCGGAAGGACTCCTGATGAGTGTACTTGGGAGCGTGAGGACGAGCTTCTCCGGCAGTACCCCGAGTTTCGACCAGGTATGTTTCTGATTTTGAGGTCAAAATCCTAAAAAGGTGGGGTGAATGTAAGAACCCGCACCGTTAATTAAGGTATTTAATTAATTAATTATGCAAAATTAGGAAATGATTCCATAATTGACTCTAACAATTATTATGAGGCTTTAATAATCATAGTAATTGAGTAATAATGCTGAAAGTCGCTTTTCGGAAGAAAAGTGCAGATACCGGTTCTGCTAGTCGATATAAATGCGTACCGAAAAAGTATCCCGGAAAATTATAATAAGTGTATGATAATTACTAGAATGATATGTAGGACTTGTAAAACGAGTTTCAAGTCCAGATAATGAGAACTTGTGCTGGGAACCGGTACTGGCTTTGAAAAGCGCGTACCGGAAAAGTGCTCAGAAAATTATAAAAAAAATATGATAAATCTTAGAAAATTATGTAGTTTCAGGATCCAAAGTTTGGGATTAAAATGCTAAGCGTAGCAATTAAGGTTAATACTGTGTGTTTAAGTGGCTTGGGCTATAAATACCCATTTTTAAGGGCACAATGCCCTAGAAAACAGAATTCTAGCGTGAGTTGTTGGTGGAGGCTGACCAGAATAGTGCTCCATTGCTCTTTCCTTCATTTCTTGGCCAAGTTATCACCTTTGATGCTTGTTCCTTCTTTCTAAACACTTGGTGAGGGTGAGAGTTAGCTTTGGGACTGCTTTGTTGGTCTCTTTCTGAGTGTTGGTGGCTGTGTTGAGCTTATGAAGGGGCTGAGTTAGTAGGTTGGAGTGTAGAGGTTTTTGTTCTTGGTTGTTGAAGCTCCAAGTGGTCATCTTTGAGAAGAAAGGAACCACCTTGTTGTGCATTTTCGTGCACTCCTCCAAGTCAGAGTTTGGGAGCTGGTTGTGAGCTCCAAGAGCAACCATTGCCTCTGTTTTGAGCTTTGGTGAGTTGTACCTACCTTGAGCTTGTGTTTTAATGGGTTAAAGGTGTGATCTTTGCATGTTTAAGGGGTTAATCTAGTAACCAACTGGGGTGTGGACCTTAATCAGTATAAAGATGCATGCTTTAACGTAATCAAGTGTTAAAAATGGAACCTTGGAAGGATATCTTCACGAAATGCATTTTCTGCATTCTGTCGTGAAATATCCGGATATGTTCCCGATGAATATCCGGATATGGGTTTTGAGTATCCGGATATTAGATATCTGGATATGGGATTTTGCATATTCGGATATTGCATATCCGAATACGTCCAGTGAGATATCCGGATATTGCATATCCGGATATGGTCTCGAGGAATATCCGGATATTCTGGGATTTCGAAGAACAGTAGCTGTGCTGTGAGGACAGTAGGCTATTGGGGGTTTGTGGACCCTAGATTGATGAAGTTGAACTTCTGTTTTAATTAAACTAAGTCAGAATCAAGTAATTAAGGACTTATGGCTTGGTATGGAGCCTTAAGACGTTAAACGTAAGGAAAGGCGTTGTCTTTAAGTTTTATGCTTGTGTTGCATTTTTATTGATATAGTATTGGTCCATAACAGATTGTGAATTTGCTGTGTTTGGACTTTGAGTTGTGGACTCTTGGCCTTGGATAGCTAGCTTAGAGGTAAGCTTTCGTGTCCTCGGTTTAGCCATGTTGTGGTTCCACCATGTCCCATGGGGGTATGGTTTATGCATGCTGTGTACATGCTTTTTGATATTTGATATGTTGATTGAACTTTACATGTAATGGCTTTTAATATGCATGTGTTGTTTCATCTTGACGGGAAGCCTGAGTATGTAGCGCCATACAAGACGGTGTACCGGGGTGAATGCAAGTGGTACTTGCACGGTGTGTAGGTGATAGACGTATACCTGCACTGTCTCTGACCAGTAGATTAGTATTGACACACATGGCATGATTATCTGCTGCATTGCATTGTTTTAGAAATGATAAATGATAAACTGCTTTTGAACTTATATTGCACATGTAAGTGAGCTTGGGGTGGAAGATCCTTGAGGACTCACTGACTTGCTGAGATTTCTAGATTAGAGATCTTACCCCACGTTTGGGGAATGCTTATTTCAGGATTATGGGTACTGATGCCTCAGGCGGCAGCAGGCCGGAGCTTAGCTGATTATGTTTTACTGCTTTATGTTAGCATGACTGGATTGGGATGTTGTTTATGTTTTCCGCTATTTATGATATGTTGTTGTTGAGACCGATGTTGGGCATGTTGCCTTATTTGAGTGAGCATGTGGATTGTCCATGACACTTTCTGTTAGTACTTTTAGATTGGAGTTGTATAAACTGTTAGATGGTCCGGTCTACATTGTTGTAGTTCCGTGACTAGAGCCACACTTATATTATCTATGTTATGAGGTATTTCAGTTAGCTGTTTTATTGCAATTACATACAAGCGATGTTTATTTAATTGATTATTAAGCAAGTTGGTAATGTTAATGGCATCATAATTGAAAAGAAAAGGTAATTCCGCATTTTTAATTAAGCGCAGCTTAATACGATATTATGATAACATTACCGGATATATACGGGGTGTTACACCTTTGGGCACTGAATACTGATAGGTGGGTGAAGCTGCCTGAAAGAGGGGAAAGGGCTACCATCGGGTCAGTGTCGATAGAGTGAAATTCGCCATGGACGTAGGCCCTTAAAGGGGGTGGCAATGTTACAAGTCCCACATTGGTTGCCTATATAATTAATGTGGGGTTTATAAAGCCTTAGGCACTCCCACTCTTTGAGCTAGCTTTTGGGGTGGTGACCTCAAAGTTCGTAACATTTTTCATTCAAATTTTTTGAATCAGAATGAAATAATAAGTTAATGTAATAGTGTAACAAAAAATGAAAAACCTGTAACTCCGGCAATATAATATATAATCCTTTAGTGTAATTTTAAATAAAATGAAAATTTTATTTTGTTATTTATTGTTTTTGTTCCTTTTATCATTATGTTAATAGTTATTAAAACATTAATTTAGTAATGTCATTTTACAACAACATGTCATTTCATATAATGATTATAATTTTGTTTTCAAATCTATATCTCAAAAAACTTATTTCGATGATGACGTTGTTAGGGGACAAAATTTCATAATAATTTTTCATATCAACTTTATATAACATTAGATAAATTTAAAGATGATATATAACGTAAGTTAGAAAAGCAAATATTTTACAATGATATAAAAGCTATTATTTATTTATTATTTTCATTTACTTTTGCACGCGTGTTAAGTTAGTTTCTGACTGTTTACCGGGGGGACTCTAAAAGGTTATCCTTTGTAGAGTTTGTGTTAAGTTAGTTTCTGACTGTAAAAGATCTCCCTTTTCGATTTTGTTCTTGTAAATAAAACATTTTGAGAGTTTTGTTATACTGTATTGAAAGGTTAGATTCCTGTTATTTAGTTTTTATTATTATTTTGTTTTACCTTTTGGAGGGAATGATTTTTGAAAAAACAAAGGGTTAACCTAGCTTCATTATATTGTGATAAGAATATATGTGAAAACAATCTTATATTACTAATATATTATTTTAATGTTGATCACAAATAAAAAAATATTTAGTTTGTTAATATATCAACATCAAGAATGCATTTATCTCAAACTAGTTAGGTCCGTAGTAGATGAACTCAAATGAAAAGTACGAAAAAAATTAAAAAAAAAAGATAAAAATTAAATTTAAACTATATAGTTTACCAAAAAAATTAAAATATATATATAACATTATCCCTAAAAAATAGCATTAAACAATTAAAATAAAACGAAAATAAAGATATATAATAGGATAAACAAGAATAAGAAAAAAAAAATAGAGAGACAAAAAGAGAGAACGCAAAATAAAGAAAATAAAAATTACATAAATAAATAATAATAGAAAAAGATTAAAAGAAAAAAATAAATAAAAGAAAGAAATTTAAAAAAAGAAGGTACAGAAAGAAAGAGAGGAAGATAAAGAGGAAAGAGACTAAAAAGAGACCATATGAAACTTAGGAAAAAAAAAACACGTGTAACCTTCTATCATGTTAATAGTTTTTCTCAAAACACACACAGTCCGTCAATCTATATCTTATTACATTAAATCTTATTTTACTATTTTCCCCCAATTAAATTTTGATTTATCTCTTCTTCTTTTTATGTCAAACTCTTGGTAATAAATTTTTATTCTTACAGGAGCATTAAGTGGTTTTCTGATCAAGTGCCCAAACCATCTCAGTTTATGTTCTCTCATCTTTTCACATATCGGTACTACTCTAACCTTTCATCAAATATCTTAATTTCTTATATTATTCATCCTCGAATGACCACATTTATATATATATATATATATATATATTTCATGCTTCGTATTCTATTATATTGTGGCTTTTATTTTTTAATGGCAATTTGATTCATTCAGCATTTTTTTAGAGCACCCTGAAAATATGGATGTGTAAAAGATTATTCCATTCAAAACCTATGATTAACCACCATGGAAGTCACAGGAGGAAGATTGTTAAACTCCAAACATAATATTGGGGCCTTCATAAAGTGTCGTCAGTGATAGGCGGCAAGTTGCATAGAATATGCCAACCATGTGCGGAGTCTTCAAAGCATTGTAAAATTTTATATTTATTATAAATAATATGACCATTAGGTGTCCATAATCATATGACCATTGGATATGACAGTTATGATCGTTGGATATTTAACCCCAATTGTAACCATTGAAGAAGTAATCATGGTTATTGACCATATTGTAACTTAAGCTTATCTTGTAAGCCTATAATACAAAGCATCAATGAGTAGTACAATATAACAAGAATATATTCTTTTTATCTCTCTTATTTCCATATACTTTCTTTTAGTATCTTTTTTTTTGTACAACACGATATCAGTACGACATTCTCCCCAAAAAGAATTGCAGTCTGGAAGTGATCTTGTGGACAATTCGTTTTTTTTTTTTATTGCTCCACTGGTTTTTGGGGTTTTGCCCCGACTATGTCCAGTCCGACCTGGGTAGGTTACTTAGCATTGGCAGGTGAGTTTCCCAGCGAGGATTTTCTGCATACACAAGGTCTCGAACTCGAGTCCTTGCTTAAGCGAACCCAAGTACCTTACCACTTGAGCCAACCCTCGTTGGGATAATTCATTCTATTAGACTCCCTGTTCATTATATTTTATTTTTTCAACTTGATATTGCAACTTTCATGATTCACGACGTTCTCCCCAAAAAGAGAATCGCAGTCCGGGAGTGATCTCGTGGATAATTCATTCTATTAGACTCCCTGTTGATTATTTTTTATTTTTTCAACTTGATGTTGCATCTTTCATGATTCTGCTTTACTTTATTTGATTTGTTAAAAGCAATAACTGTATATATGATTCTACTTTACTTTATTCGATCTTGTGGTTATTAGTATTTATGTGTAACCAGTTTTTTTAACCATTGTGATATTACTTGTACATATCATATCATTGCATCCTTGTTTGTTATTTTTTACTATTTGTTATTTTTCTTTTGATTGTGATTGTGGTCAGAATTATGATTGTGATTGTTTATATTAATGACAATTACAATGATTTAAAACTGTTTTTTAAATTTAAAAAAATGTTATAAAGTTATTTGAAACAATTCAGCATTTATGAGCATAATAAAGAACATTATTACGTTCTATGATTTAAAGTTGTTGTTTTGTTTCCTCATTAATGATATTGTCACATTCAAATTTATGATAGATTACCGTTATTAGAATCATTTCAAATAGAAGTTTACATTCTTACAGCTGTTGTACGTACAACAGTAAAATGGTAGTGGATTCTCTCGTTGGGGCAATCATAACCATACATGGATGAGTTAATGGTGATAAGGGAAGATAGAAAAAAATATAAGGATAGGAAGTTACACAATCATCACCGTTGATTTAATTATTAACACCGTTGATTTAATTATTAATGGTTAAAATTCTCCCACATGACATGATGATGTTAAATTACACATGAGAGGATCCATTTTCCAGTAAAACTAGTGAATTACCCGTGCCGATGCACGGGAAAAAAAATTGGTTTGTTTGGCATGGTGGGTCGGCCCTCCGGGCCGAACTCATTTTGTCAGTATTTCAAAGGTCCCAAACAGTCATTTTTTTAAATAACAAAACAGTCATTCATTGTTACATTAAAAATAGGAAAGAAAATAGGATAATAAAGGTCATATCTTTGAAGATAGATAAGGAAAAGAGACGCGAATAAACAGTCATTTTTTTGGTCTTTACCTGTACCATACAACGAACCCAATATACTATAGCAGTCTTTGAAATACTTCCTTGTAAACTATATTAAGGGTACTATTCGTAACGCAGCCATTTTCATCAAGTATCAATATCTTCAATCCATGCTTACTCTTTACTCTAGACAGTGCCACATATAATTGCCCATGAGTGAAGACAGGCTTAGGGAGATAAATTGCAACATGTGAAAGTAATTGTCCTTGACTCTTGTTGATAGTCATGGCAAACGATACAATCAAGGGGAATTGTCTTCTTTGGAAATTTACAGGAAATGTATGACTCGATGGGCTCATCGTCATTCTAGGGATTAACATAGTTTCCCCTATATTGCTTCCTGTAAGTACAATTGCCTCAACAACATGATTCCCTAATTTTGTAATAAGCAATCTCGTGCCATTGCATAAACCTCTCGACTGATCAATATTTCTTAATAGCATTACTGGAACTTTAACTTTCAAGACTAATTTATTATCAGGAATCCCTGAGCATGATAATGTATTTAAGATCTCAGGGGTGATTTCATCATCCTCAACAGAGGAAGTCCCACCTTGCTTAAGAATTTTATCCGAACTCAAAAAAGTCCTTTCTTCACCAGGAATCATAGACATTAGGTGCTCGTTTAGCATAGCAACATCGGAAAATTTAGGAGTTAGAATAGCACGTTCTTTAAAGAAGGTCTGATCCAAAATATTATCCAAGAGATTCGGATAAACAAAGTTAACCATATCTAACAGCGGATCTTCCAATTCTCTAATCAACAATTCATCTGGAATTGTTATAATAGATTCTCCATCAACATCATCTCCAAGATTACCATCCCCAACTTTAAGTAGCCACTCAGAAAATTCTTTTATTTCCTCTAAATTGTGAGCGCTACTTCCAGAATTAAGACGCATGTTCTTGGTCAAAGTTAATAAATGACAATGGGACCATAGATGAGAAGAATTGATGGTTGCATGAACTATATCTTGTCTGCTACCATGAGGAATGACAGGTAATATTTGCCGAAAGTCACCTCCTAGAACAACAACTTTTCCATCAAATGGCATATCAACGCAGCTTGTATCAGAAATTCTAAGAACATCTCTCAGTGTCCTATCCAAAGCCTCAAAGCAAAATAAATTATCACTGTTTTCACTTCGCGTAAGAAAAAATACATATAAACACAAATGAATTTTAAATAAAAATATAAGAACCACAGTACGTAACTCCTTTTCAAGCTTTATTTTCTTTGCCGGCCGAACAGCTGAAAATTTAAATTCTCCAGCAATGGAATCATGAGAAGTGAGCACAGGTGTCAACATCGTCAGAGAGACATCACTAACGTCAGCACTGTCACAGGTCTGACTTTCAACATCCTGTGTTTTTTTTTTGTTTTTTTTTTCATATATAAAAGGTATGTCAAATATGTATTTATATATTTTTAATAACATGAATCTAAATCGAATTCATAGCTCACCGCAGCCTTTTCCAGTTCCGACGAAACAACTTCATTTTCGCGTGCATTATCGAAATTTGTTTCATCCTGTGATAGACAACAACCAACAACAGTAAATATAATGTATAAGAAAAATAGTTATCTAAAAGAAATATATAAGCAGCATACATTTAGATCTATAAGAGACTTAATGAACGCTGAGATTATGTCTTCGCTGATACAAATTTTGGAAACTTGATATTTGGGCTCACTATTTGTGTTCAAATCCTTTTGCTTAACATTTATCTTGAACAACATTGACTTTTCATTCAGAACATTTAACTCATTTGGAAATTGATCCAAATCGGCACCCTAAAAAAAATGAAAAGGGAAAAAACATTATTCTAAAAAAAAAAAGAACAGAACATAGACAGCGCAAACAGAGAGCACAAAACGACAAAAAATACATTTTAACCATAACACAACAATTAAAAAACAAACCCTCTTGAAATGCAGCTCGCGCAATTCAACAGCACTCATTCCCAACAAAGACACACAGTCGCGATCAAACAGAATAAAGGATGCGGAATCTGTGTTATCCACAACTCTGACCTGAACACTAAATCTGGAGTTTTGCGAAATTGTATATCAGCAACGTACATGAATGATACGGATTAAAGACAAGTTATAAACTAAGAAGAATATTTTACCTCGGATAATAATCTTCCCAATGTTTTTGGCAGTTCTTACAATACCACTTCTCAAAATCCTCATAAACGGAAAATGGACACTTTTTGCATGACTTGTACCACCAGTTGTATTTACTCTCAATTGCCTTTATAGTCCCGTATGTGATGCAGGTAGTTACCTTAATTAAAGCAATCGCAGTTTAACATAAAATATCATCAATACAAAATTGACAGAATTAAAGGAAAGTAAAAATTAAAGAAAAGTAAAAATAAAATTTGAACATTTACCTCAACACAAAGTTTCACATCACTGATAGACTTTTTTTCAGTCTCCTTAAGAAAATCATTTTCGAAAGAATAGGATGACTGAGTAGACAATTGAGTCATCCTTGTACTACTTTCCACACCATCAATCGAGAGACTATAACGCAAAAATTAATAATTAAAAAATCAAAAAAATATGAAAATCCATTAATCAATAACCGAATAAATGAGCTGAAGAAAGAAGGTACACACCATTTTTTGAACTCAACAATCTCATTCAGTTTTGAATCCATTACAATCCTTGTTGTATATTTTGTATTTTTTATCCCGACCTTACCTATTGAGTTAAAAGGTTCAGATAAACATTGAATACAGAAGCAAAATTAATTAAAATAACGTGCATAAAAACTGACTATAAAAGCAAAAATTAAAACAACGTTGTTTGGAAAAAACATACCTCTAAAACACTTAATCCTTCCCAGTTGGACTATCAGGACGTTATGAGGATCGTCGTTGTCTGCCAAAAAAGATTGGACCTCATCCACATAATGCTCCCACAAAGTGCACTCCAACTTATGACCCCTACACGTGAGTTGCAACAAGCACAACATTAATACGCGTAAAATATAAGCTAACAGAGCTGGACAAAAATAATTCGTTTAACTAAACATTTGTAAGTACCTCAGGTCGTCAAGCTCCAACACCACCATTTTTGTCTTCCTACCAGAAACCACACGATCACAAACTTTCCCAATTCCTGAGATTAAACCAATGACGTCTACAAAAAAAAACGCAGCAAAGAGTTTGTGAAAAAAATTATGCAATAATAAAAAACGAATACAGAAACATAAAAAACACAGTTAATGAAAAAAATAATGATACAGAATAAGATTACTCGTGACAAAACATTAAAAACACAAAACTATAACCGCAAAGAGTTTAAAAATAAGGAAATAGTCATGATACAGAATAAACCAATGACGTTTAAAAATTAAAAAAAGGCAGCAAAGAGTATGGGAAAAAAATAAAACCCGCAATAATTAAAAAAAGGATAACAGTGAGGAAGAATCTACTACCGACTAAATAAGGGGAGCCAGACGTTTCTTTCTCAATGATGTTATAATCAACAAAATCAAAATCACTCGCACAAATATCAGAAACAACAATCGATTTAACATCAGTCCTCAAGTTGAAAGACAAACGATATTGATGCTTGGTTGGCCTAAACACATCGCTATTGAATCCAACTCCAAATTTTTTTATAAAATAGCACTCTCCTTCGTTGATTTTATTCCGCACCTGCAAGGTACCTTTGACAGTGGCGTGGATCCTACCACCCTACAAAAGAATGGAGCCAACTTATGTCAACAACGTTAACTAAATGATCAAACAAAGATGGAAGATTTTTAAAACACAGAACACAACCTGTTCATCCAATAAAACCATTTCAAGATTGTCCTCCAAATTTTTACGATGAAAGTTAGGAACTTTCCAAGTCCGAACCACCTTCACCTTAATCCTCCAGTCCTCCTTGGCAGGATTAACATCCTTCAGAAAATCATATTTTGAACTCATATTTTGTGTAAGAAGAAAAAACAGAGAAGCAATCACCAACGTTGAAGAATAATGCGTATCAGGAATTGTATAAATGAGAGTGATTTATAGTTTTTGAATTGTCTTCTTCAAAAAATGTGAAGTTTTTGAATTAAACTGAATAAAGATTTAAAAAACAAAGATAACGGCAAAGAGTGATTAAGTAGTTATAAATCAATGAATATCCCATTTTTTAACAGTCATTTCATGGAATAAAACAGTCATTTGTTTTAATAACAATGAATATCCTGTTTTTTTTCTTCAAAAAACGTAAAGATTTGAATTAAACTGAATAAAGGTTAAAAAAAACGATTAGATTACATGATCAACATCAATTATTTAAAAAACAAAGATGACGACAAAGAGTGATTTAGTAGTTATAAATCAATGAATAAGCAATCTTGACCATTGATTTAAAGTAACAAATCCTGTCAATTGAAAATATAATTCTTTTTTGTATTTATTATATTAACCGATTTACCATTAAAGGAAACTTTTTTAAATGTTGTAGTGTGAACACATTGGTGAAATTGAACCACAGTGCGACACGTCAGCAAGGTTTCCACAGAATGGAATTCCTTTATAATATAAGAAGATACTTGTCATATATATACGTGAAAATATTAAATGTAAGGAATCATAACCATACAAAATATGAAAGCATTAAATGTGAAAAATCATATTAAATGTGGAACCTGTCATTGTTGTACGTAAAGCGGCAGCGACTGTAGAAATGATTTTACCTTTCAAATATTATTGTACTAAATATTGTATTATTTATACACGTTATAAGCCTTGTGTATAAAGTGGAATTTATTTTAACCTTTGTTTTCTTTTATATTAGCCAGCATCATACCAAATCTTGCAAAATTTAAATTTGTCGCTCTTGATATAATGGCCAAAATTTTTTTGGTAGTTTGTCCTTTTGTGTTGTGTTCCAAATTTTATTGGATGAAGTAATTCATGAAATGGTTCAAAATGCATACCACAGGAAGGTTCAGCATGCCACTAAATTTTAAATTTATCTCAATTAAAAAAAAATTAGGATGTCCATGCAGGAAAGAATCCTAAGAGAAGCACCACTAGGGTTAGCCTAGTGGTGTGGGGTGTGTGTGTTAGGAGTGTGTGTAGTGTAGTATGTTGTGTTCAATTCCTTGTAACCTCCAAAAAAAAAAAAAAAGAATCCTAAGAGAATCCAAGCATCAGCTTCAAAATGAGATATTATGTAATATGTTCCTGGTGAAAAAATATCACAAGTTGCCTTTGACTAATTTAGCACTTTTGCAATGAAAATATTTACAGCTTTTATTCAGAAAGTTTTCAAAACACTGACAAAGGACTTCTGAACTCTCAGTTTCAGGTTCCAATATCAAATCAAATTACAAAAGTTGTAGAATTTTTCTTTAGACAAACGTTTACAACTATTGTGCAGAAACTAATTTGTCTCGCTTTGAAATTGTATCAATCAGCTTTCATGTGCTCCAACAAAATAATGTTTGCGGATCATTCTCCTGTAATCTGCAAAATATATTCCATTCATAGTCCCAATTAAAAAATGCATTAAAAAAAATCTACAAAGCTCAAAACCTCTAATCTACCAGTAGAATAGGGAAGCAGATAAAGTAAGATAGATTCTAGAACCCTCCAGGAATATAGTAATTGAAGTTGAGATCAAATGAAGTAATGTTGGCCGTTTAAAAATAAAATAAAATTCCAACCTTCCTTATCATTCCAATGTGCTGCAGCATATCTGTTTAAAGGACTCTCCAGGTTAGGTTTTGTAATTAGAATGTAAATTGCTTAGGTAAGAACACAAAGACGAATGCGAAACTCATAAAATATGAAGAATAGACCTCCCAATAAACTTTGAATAGATAGAAGAGTAGTTCTGCAATCATAAGCTGAGACCACTTGTCCTACAAAACACATAAGACAGTTATTCTCTGTGAGAGAATGTGGTTGATTGAACCATAAGTGCAGAGTGACGAAATACAAATTGATATTTCATTACATATACTAGGCATCCATAATAAAACAAAATGATAGATCCAAACAGTCAAAACACAGGTAATGGCAAATTTGGCTCTAATACATGCTCTTTTGTTCTCTAAGTTCATGAATACTTGAAGGATGTTTTCAAACCGGTCAGCATTTGAAAGCACTTCGTCTCAAACTTCACTTGGGGTGGCAAAATCATAAGGAGAGAGTTTGTAAGATAAACCCTCATACAGAGTTCCTTTTCCACCTTCAAATGTGCCAATCCATGTAAAAATACTCTCCCCATCAGGAAAAGTCGAAATCCCAAGATATCCTCCACCTATCTGCAGGAAAAGTCATTGTCAAAGGTTAAAGTGGTTGTAATTGTGAGAACCAGATAACAAATTATAATGTGAATTAAAATAAAGGAACTGTAACATCTTTTTCTTAAAGATCAAAGGATATCTAACGGAATATTTTGTACAATTTCCCACTCTAATATAGATGTTGTTTTAAAAGGGTACATGTAACAATCTAAATAACAATTTCCAGAATATATCTAAAAATAGAGACAATTTGTATTAAATCCAGAAATCAAGAGTATCGATTACACGTAAACACCATGACAGTATATCTCCAATATTCTTCCTAATTACATAACTGAACAGAAATACAAAGTAAAGGAAATAAAGAAAGATAGGTTCAGAGGTGTTGGAGAGCCCCTGATTTCTCTCAAATGTCCAAGTTCCAATTGCCCAAAAAGATATCACGTTATTGCTCCATGACTCAATTTTATTCCCATGCTCTAAATGCTTGCTGAGTCAGCACAAGCATTTGTTACATCAGCTGATACGTAGTGAGTATTATCACTTGTTGCACCTGCATTATCAGTTGTTGAACCTCCTGATAAGTTGAGAGAGGTTAATTCCCTAACATGCTGCCAATGGTATGTTTTTAATATAGGAGGGGTTGTATCAGTACATGAAGAAGTTAAATATGGCATTATAAATAGTATTGCAGTCAAAATTTTGTGATTTTTCAGTAGGAGTATCAAGCAAAAAGAGACATACCATGAGAGCCATTAATTTTCCTTCTGGAGTCTGCAATCACATAAAAATAAAACAAATAAATAGTGGGGTGGGTGCACCTTATTGTCTGTGCAGCAAGTGAGGAAGCTCGTTTGTTATTGCACTCAGCCAAAAATTTGCCCCCAAAATCCAAGTATTATCTTTTTATCTGCAATTACCACATGATGACATGACACAGAAAAAATCTTCTACTTTATAAACCAAAAAAGAAAAAGAAAAAGGGAAAATCTAACAGCTACCCCTTTTGTGAAAAATCATCAATATTTTGTCAAGCGATTGGGGAAAGCATTTGAAGAACATTAAAGAGCACATAATGGTCTAGTTATGAGTTTCTTGTGTTTTTTCTTCATGACAGTTTTGATCAGTCATTATAAGAATTCAATACTTATCTTTTTCCATAATATACCATTTTAAAGTCTCAGGGTACAATTTGCTAATGCCTCATCATCGATATTCAATAATTATCATCACAGTAACAAGCCAACTTTCAAAGAGAACCCGAACAAATTCTTAATTAGCAAAGCAAAGCAATCATCCTAAATCTTAAGGTATGTGTTGCCTTGCTAACAGTTATGTAAGTATGCGCGCAAGTATACGCGACAACAAGTAATATAGGGCTTTTTGTGAGTCCCAGTTATCGTTCCCACAAGGACCTTTGCGTTCTAACTTGGAATAAATTGGTAATTGCTAAACAGAACTAAAAATAAAATCAAATCAAATTAAATGCTACTATTATTCTAAACTAGTACGCTGAAAATGTTTTTGTGGAGATTTACTCTTTTTAAAACAGTGATTTTAGTTGATGAAAAGATCTTTACTTACTGCCTAGAAAAATAACTTAACTAAAAGACTTGTAAAATAACTTTTTAATGATTTTCTTTTAAGTTTTAAAACAGAAAAATAATTTCAGATTTGAACAAAAATAACAAATGACAAAAATTGGGTTTAAAACAGAGTTTGGAAGTAAGTTGGGTGTCAATTTCCCCTTCCCTCATTTGTCATTAGGATGCATTAACAGAAAACAAAAATTGCTTCCAGCTTAACGAAAATACTAAAGTAATTGTTGTTTCTCAACAACAGTTTTCTTCCACTCACAACAGTTGGCATATCCCTATGTCACTGTTGTTTTAGGACCTTGAAATACCATTTTCACAAGTTACATAGGGGTAACTTCATCCCTGGAGCCATACCCATTGAGAGAGATTTTCTCTCAACTTTCCATGTGCTCACAGTGGGGTCTAATGTGAGTTATTTCCCAATAATCGCACACCACTAAGAGCTGCCTATGTGTGATCATCACATAAAAAAAACTCAGCAATAAAAATGCACAGTAAACAAACTGGAATCAACTATATAAACATCAAAACATCATCTAAGAATAATGAGTTCCGGGTACTCTTTCAACCCAACTCTAAGAGAATTAGCTCATCACCACAGGTTGATGAGCTAACATACAACAAGAGGACATGATAAAAACAGAAACTTAAAAATGTACTAAAAATAAAACTCAGGAGCTATCAATAGCCGATAGCCCTGAAGCAGTGCTCATAAAAAATTACAAAAATAGAAAATACTAAAAATTGAAAACAGAAACAGAAAACAGTAACATAAAAATATTCTAAGAGCAAAAATAAAATTCAGCCGAGAGAAGAGAGGTAGGGAGAGAGTGTCCTACAAAATGCCTTTTTCCCTTTCTTTATAGCTACTCCAAAATCACCTCCTCCAATCGTACGTACGCTCCTCGCTCCAATCGATCGTGGGTGTCCCTTGCACGATTAGCAACGCACCACGAAAGCAGCTCCAGCCACTAACGACCTCCAGCTCATCAATTTGTTTGGATTTTTCCTTGTTGCAACAAAATCGGCTAGGGTTTGTGTGGGTTGGTTTGATTCAAGAATTGAACCGTGAGTAGGCTAGGATTCTGTGTGGGTTCTGTATCTTGAATACAAATCAAAGAGTGGTTCGGTTTCGAGATGGGTGTCTGATGGATATGGGATTTCTTGGACGGTTTGAGTGCTAGGATTTTTTTTCTTCCTTTCTGATCTTTCTCACGATTGTGCCTCTGTCTCTTGTTTCCCTTTTTTTCTTTCTTTTCTCCCTTTTCTTCTTTTCTTCTTTGGGCCATTGGTTGGTTGGTTTTCATCTGACCCATTCTTTTATTTTCTTCTTTTGATTTGGCTTTTTCCACCTTTGTTTCTTTCTTTTCTCACTTCAGGCTTCTGATCAACAAAGGAGTGGCCCAATTTTTCTTCATTCTTTTTGCTTGGAGAAATATTACTAATTTGGGCCTGAAACATACAAAATCAGCCCATTAGTATTAAAATCAGAAAAATTCACTACAATGCAATATTTGAGATTTTTATTAACAAAGATATTCTTTTCACTCCTATTTTAACATCAAATCACATGTTCAAAGTCACAAATCATGGACTTATCATTATGAACCTCAAACTTTAAAGGCTATATATATAAAATAAAAAACTTTCATCTACTGAAAGCAAACAACAAGTCAATCCCTCTTCAAAATCAACTACAAACAAAATGCACATGATGTCATGACTCATGAGACTAAACAAGACTAGTTCTATTACAGAATAAACAGCCAACCTAGAAGACCAATCGAAGCACCTATAAACAGAAAATGTATCAAGTAGAATTTCAACTAATAATAAAAATACAAGCAAACGTATAAGTTTTGTAAAAGGGGTAATAGCAGAAACAGAGTTAGATGAATAAAAACCTGAAAACAGCTATTACCAACCAAGACAAGAATCACAACTGAGGAAGCCACTGAATTCAGTACAACAATGACAAGCTCAAATTACATAAAAAAAATCCAATCCTGGATCCAAAAAAATAAAAGGTGGAAAACAAAGATAACACTGAAAAATCTTTTGCTAAAAAAAAAAGAGAACTTTTGCCAAATTCAACATACCCAGAGAAGGAACTTGACATCAAATCATAGCCATAACAAAATATTATTAAAACTATGATTATAGAAACAAAAAAGAGAAACTATTGTTAGAATCACAAGTAACTCAAGATTCATAGTTTGCAAAAGTCAAGGATATATCATCAACAACAGACCGAAATAGAGAATCAAATATCAACCCATTTTATCAATATGAATAACAACTTCAAGAAAGGTAAAAGATTGAGCAAGGAAATACAGTAAATGATCAGAAAATACAGTACCAATGCAGAAATGAACAGAAAAAAAAATCTCACTTTAGATGGTGATCGGGAAGTGGTGGTGGACGACGATGGTAGCACCTGAAAATGTGATAGTGAACCGTTTTTGTTTTGAGAGAGACATTTTAGGTGAAGTGAAGAGTGGGAGCTTGTGTTGGTGTTGGTGTTGGTGAAGACGACGAGCAATGGGAATGGGAGATCTCTTCTTCTTTCGTCCCCACAGTAAAGGGATCACAGAGCATCGACTTTGCAACTCCAAGATCAGAGTTGAAAGTTCAACGAGGATTTCAGCAACTTCATCCTCCTTCGATCTTGTTAACGTTGTTGTCCCATGACTCGACGAAACATCATAACCACTGCTCTTTCTCTTTCTCTTTCCTTTTCCTTTTCGAATCCTCCCCATCCTTTCTTCTAATCTATTCTATTGCGCAGAATGAACAACGGGAAGAAATTAGCGCGCGCGAGAGAGAGAGAGCTTAACGGAAAGAAGAAATTAGCGAGAGAGATTACTCTGTATATTCAAAGGGTTTGGTGTTTGTCATTTTAAATGATATAAATTATGTCATTTCAGGGGAGAGATAGACACAGAAAAACAGAAATCATGGGGAGAGAAAGTGGGTGGTTTTTTTTAATTTAAAATTCAAATTTTCTGTGTCTGTATCCCTCTTAAAATGACATAACTTTCTAACATTTAAAATGACAAACACTTTTCCCATATTCAAAATAATTTTAACTTTTTCATTTTGTACACTAAAATATTACTTTGTATATTCTATTTTATTTTATTTTTTATTGAGATATGTTTGATCTTTTTTCAATTTTTATTTTATTTTCACCTATTTTATTCTTTAATTTTTTTTTTAACCTTGTGTCACCCCATTGACACGAGCTGTCGAACTCGCACAAATTAATTAAATCAGGTTTAATAAAATTTTGTAGTAAAGAGCATGAGTCGTCTCTCAAGGAGTTTGCAATGAACTTAATCGCTCAGTTATAAAATATAAAAATAAAAATAAAATAGAAACCAAATGAAAATGGAAACTAATTGAAACAAGAACTAAATGAAAACGAGAATCAAATAAAAATGGAAACCAAATAAAATGGGAACTAAATAAAAAGAGAAAATAAGGAGAAACAGAAATTAAAGAAAAACGGAAACTAAAATGGGGGGTTTTAATATGATTGTAAATTTAAACGGAAATGAAAATAAAATAAGAAAAAGAATAATCAAATTAAAAGAAATTAACCCAAGAATCAAGATTCCAAGGATATCCATCATTGAACAAATAATTACCAAATCGTAGTTGATCTCAATTGAATCAGAATCCTTGTTTCCAATTGAGAACCCTCTTTAAGCGATCACTTAGCGTTTGGTCGAATACGACGTGTCTACTCGCGCAATCGCGGAGTATCAACCTGTTCGACTCGAGTTCATTGGGTTAATCAACCTAACCATTAAATCTAATGGTTAATCTCTTTCCTAAGAACGCAATCGCGTATCTCAGATTGAACACCCACAATCGTGCGATGCCAAACCGAGTTGGAAAGAGAAACGAATTTGGTTCAAAATGAGGCGCAGGTCCTCAGGATTCAACCATGAAATCCTCAACCCTTGGGTTGATTAAAGAAAAGATTAGAAAAAAAGATGAAAATTATATTAATTTCAAAATTGTAAAATTCAAACTCAAACGACTCTCGCCCTTTTAACCCCTAATCAAGCTGGGCTTCGGGCTCTACAAATCCAACCCAAAATAAAAGGAAACACAACAGAAATAATGGCTCTGGGCCTTATGTACATTGGGTTCAAAATTAAAACTTAAGTCCAATCGTCAAAATAAATTTCCAACAAAACACGTCCATCTTGGGCTCAGGTTTCGACCATCTTTATGTCTGAATTGGGCTTCAGTAGATGAAATAGAAATTGTAGCCCTTCCTGTTAGCTGCAAAACGCAACAAGAAAAGAGTTAATCGGACATTTGTAGAGTGAGATATGGCCTAAATATGAAAGTAGTGTAAATTTGGAAAATTATGACGAAAATCAATTAAACCCAATTAAAATCTAGAATTCTGATTTGACCCAAAAGACCTTTATTTAATTCAAATAAAACCTAAAAATACCAACCAAGAGTAATAAATAAGTGTAACAAAATATGTGTTATCACCCATCCACTAAAGGTTTTTGTAAAAGAAATTAAAAAAAGAGTGAGAATAAAATAGAGGTATAAAAAAATACCAAACATATCTAAATAAAAATAATAAAATAGATCAAAGATAAAAAAATTTAAAAAAATAAAACAATATATTGAAAATTCATAACTGTGATTTTTTTGTTATTTTTTTCTTCTACTTTTTGTATTTAGTATATATTTTTTCATTTAGACTATTTTTATTATTTTAGTTTTTTCTTTCACTTTTTAAGATTTTTAACATATTTGATCTTATTTTTTCTTCTGCTCTTTTGTCCTTACTCCACTTTTTTTATTTAGACACATTTGATCTTGTTTTTCTTTTTATATCACTTTATTTTCCTCTCCAAAGAAGAGTAAAGTAGGTATATTTAGTCACGTTTCTAACAGTGTTAGGAAGGGGTTAGATGAAAAAAGCACAGGGGTTTAAGTGATTAAAAAAAAAAAGCATAGGGGTGTGAGTGATTCTAAGCAATAATATACGGTTTTTGTTTTTTTTTGAATTTTTCCCTAAATCAAAATGTAACTTTTACTTGGATTTCATCTATTTACATAGAAAAATAAGCTATACGAAGGAGGTTTATTTTTTCCTCTGGTATACTATCCTAATTATTTTTTTGAGGCGAGTCAGCCTCCAGATATTCTCACAAACTTTAATTTTCTGAGTCGGCTATAAGACTAATCATAGTTAAAGTTACTCGTGCCCTTAGCAAAGATGTATTTAGCAGAAGAGGTATCTAGGTTCTAACTTGTAGCACACTTCCTTGTAGTTACGATGCTATTTGTGTAATTGCATATAATGATCGCTGGAGGAGTTTAACAGAAGAAATTAGAGCGCGAGAGAGAGAGAGAGAGAAAGAGTGTTTAACAGATGAAATTAACGCGAGAGAGAGAAAGAGAGTTTAACAGAAGAAATTAGAGAGAGAGAGAGAGAGTGTTTAACAGAAGAATTAAATTTAATACAATCGAAAGAACCATATTTAACATAGCGTAGAATGACCGTTAGAAAGTTTGCGCGTGTTTTTGGTTTTCTTCGTAGCTTCAAAAAAGACCCTCTGTCGAACACAATTTCAACGGGCTTCTTTGGATTTTGAAAAATATATAAAAAAAAAGTGATTTTTATTTATGTGCAATTGTGTATATTTCAATGCATCTCTCGAGAAAAATAAATGTACTAATTTTGATGCCAAGATTTTTTATTTATACAAAAAAAAAATCTTAAAAATACTGTGTTTTACTCATAAGTATTTTTTTCAGATATTAATCTTAATGTAGAATTAGCTTTGCCTTTTGAAAAATCTCTTTTTAAAAATAACAATGTATAAAAAGTGTTTTTTTTACAAAGTTCTTCAAAAAGAACCTAAATAATTTTTAAAAGAAGTCATTTTCTTTTTTAAAAAATGTAAATTTTAATTTATTAGGGTTTTTGAATGTTAATTTAAAAAGAAAAAGCAAAAAACATATATTACTAATTTTTAACTTTAAAAGATAAAATATTTTTCAAATATTGTATCTAAATTTTATCAAAGATGACCGCCAAAAATGATATAACTTAAAAAATTTGAATGATAAATACTATGATAAAAAATTAAAAGTCCCTCGACTCTTTGCTTATGTTGAAAGCATAATGAACCAGATGTATAAGTTTGAGTTAATTTAACAAGTGAAATTATTCTTGCGACGAGAAGTTGTTCATAATCCACATAGTGGGTTGGTAACCGTCTTTTCACTGCTTGGGAAGGAGTTTTATTAGACTCTTAAGCATCAGTTTTCTTCATAATTCCTTGCAACGTGTTGATTTTGTTTTTAATCAACTTCTTCCATTCTTTGACATGTGTCTCAATGGTTTCTTTTCGTCGTTTCACTTTCCATTGATCTTTTACCTTTTTTTTCTTTGTTAATTTTTCGAATTTTTAACCCTAATGATAGGTGGAGGGAAGCACACTACTGCATTTCTTGTCTTTTGCCTCTTTGAATATAAGAGAAAACGGTTCTTGCTTCCATCTTCATCTTTCACTTCTTTTGAAACTTTTTTCTTCTTTCTTTCTCTCGACACATTAGGTGCTGCTTGGTGGTCACTAGACTTCTTCAAGCATTTTTTTTGCAGTATAAAGAATTTCTTCAACTGTACGTATCTTCATTCATATATTTTTTCTGTGTTCTTTCCCATGCTTCCATGTTTTTTGTTGCCTTTCATATTGCTTTTATTTTTTGTTTTTTGTTTGCTTTCGTTCTGTTGGTTTTTGGTTTTTATGGGTTTTTGATTGGCTTTTCCTTTTGTGGGTTCATAATTTTTCGAGTGCCCAAATAGTTCATTAGGTGTTTGACAAATTTGTTCTGAGCATATCTTTTATTATGACTTTAGAATGGTAGAGAGTAGTGATTCGACTACTAATTTAGTACAATTAAGCCCACAACCACCTATATGGCCTAAACACATAGGAGGGGATTTGGTGGGTATTTATTTGTGCATTTATGTCAAGACATAAGTTAAAGGAAAAAGTTCAAAAATCCCCAAATGGTATTGCTTTGAATCATTTACACCTTATTTTTTTTAATCACTTAACTCCATGTGCTTTTTTCATCTACATCCTTACTTAACACTGTTAGAAACTTAACTAAGGGCATGTTTGGTATATAGTATAGTCTAAGGCCTGATAGTCTAAGACCTGATTGAATTTTAATACTATCCAACGTTTGGTATGGTATTGTATAAGATAATATCCTCTAATATTTTAAAAATTAATATATTAAAAAAATTATTTTAATTTATTGATATTGAAATGATATATTAGTTCTTGAGAATTGTACTTTTAAGTAATATTAATACATCAACCCCTTATCAGGCGTAATCTCATACTGACCACACCAAACAACTGAAAATGTTATAACGTATAGTATAAGCTTATACTATCAAGCCTTATACATCACACCAAACAGGCCCTAAGTATACCTATTTTATCCTTCTTAGAAGAAGAAATAAAGGGATAAAAAAAGAAAAAATAAGACAAAATGTTATGAAAACTTAGAATACTTAATAAAAGAGACTAAAAGAAAAAATTGAAAAAAAAATCAAATTGTCTAAATAAAAAAATAAAATAAAGACAAAAAAAATAGAAGAAAAAATAAGGTCAAATGTGTTAAAAACCACAACAACCACAACAGTAACATAAAGGACTAAATTTAAAAAAAAAAATTGCTACAAATGAAAAACAGAAGAAAAGCATAGGGGTGTAAGTGATTATTCTATTTTTTTATTTAGACACATTTGATCTTATTTTCTTTTTTTATCACCTTATTTTCTTTTTCATAAAAGGGTAAAGAAAGTATATTTAGTCACGTTTCTAACAGTGTTAGGAAAGGGGTTGGATGGAAAAAATCACGGGAATTAAGTGATTAAAAAAAGCATAAGGATGTAAGTGATTCAAAACAATAGCAGAATGGTTTTTTTTTGAACTTTTCTAAATCAATATTTAACTTATACTTGGAATTCGTCTATTTACACATAAATATAAACTATGTGGAGGAGGTTTTTCTTTTTTCCTCTGGTATACCTGCCCTAATTACTTTTTAAGGCGAGTCAGTCTCCAGACATTTCCTACAAGCTTTAATTTTTTGAGTCGGCTATGTTCCGGATGGTCGAAGCACTGGTACAACCCAGCTGGCCAGGCCCAATCCTCAGCCCCAACCCTAAGGGCTGACGTGGACTCTCGCGCCCTCCAACCTTGCAGCACGTCCAAGGGATACACCGAAATGTCCCATCTCGGGACGCTAACCACCAAAGGCGCCAGCCACAGGCACCATAAAGGGAAACTACCCTCTGCCCAGTTCTGACATCGCTAGACGCAGAAGGCGCAGCGCTGCCCAAATGGCAGCGCCAAACACGCCCAACACTGCTATCATGGGAGTACATCCTAAGTAGGGTTGACCCCTCCTCACCAACCCACACCATTTTCCCTATAAATAGCCCCCATGGGCACAGCTTAAAGGATCTTATGTATCCTTATATTGTCCATTTACTTTGAGTCCTATTGTTTACTGCACTTACTTATTGTCTTGCCATTGCTTGGCATAATACCTCTTAGCCTGGTCTGTACCTAAGCTAAGGGTATCTCCCATACAGTGACTCATCCCTAAAGGGAACATAGTGGGCTTATAGATCCCAACGGTACATTGGTGCCGTTTGTGGGAAATTATAAACTTCTATTCACATTCTCTTACCCAAAGATCCATCTGACGGTTCATTTCCTCTAGCTACCAAACAATCGCCAAACGCATTTTGCAACTGAACATGGTGGTCATCACCAGGAGAGCGGAACACGCCAGGGCCACGACGCCAGAAGGAGACGTACAGACAGTACAATCGAACTCCCCGCCATCCATGCATTAAGCCCCAGTTGAGCGGGCCCCTGGAGAGGCCCTACCTCCTGTACTACAATCCATAGGTCCACAGTTGCCAACGACTGGTGCTAGGGTCGCCATGCATCATCATCAAGTACCCATGCGCGAGATGCAGGGGTAAAATGTAGTTCCAAACCAACCACCACCCCCCGGAGTTCATTTTAGAATGCCATTTCCAGCAGTTGTTCCACGAACTGCCCATCTCGCCCATCCTCCACTACCAGCCCAAAGTCAACCACTGCCAGTATACAACGACCGTCGGGTACCCATGATCGCCCCATACCCACCTAGGCCATACACACATAACATGGCTATCCCTTTTCAACTACCTCACCAAGCTGGTTTCCCTTTCCATGGTTACGCCATGCAGCCCCATAACATATCTGTTCCACAACCTCTGGCATCTTGTCCGGATCCCAATCAACAACCATATGGCGCTCAACAAGCTTTCCACCAAGCCCCAGCCCTCTCATACTTCGTTGAAGCCCCACAAATACCTCGACCACAACAAGATCAACATATCAGAATAACGCCTGCTCACACGTCAGGGCGTAACAAGCCTTTGACCGACAGCTTGAGACTAACTCCCATACCCCTCGGTTTCAAGGGTCCCTCTAACATCGCCACATATGTTGGCGATACGGATCCTTTTGAGTTGATCCAAAAATTCGAAGCAGCAATGACACTCCATGGCGAAACGGATCTACTCATGTGCAGAACTTTCCCAACACTGTTGGGAGGGAGAGCTCTGACTTAGTACCCCACCCTGCCAACAGGCAGCATTGCGTCCTGGGACGATTTAGCAAGCAAGTTCCAGTCCCATTTTGCAACTAGCCGCCCCGTGCCAAAATCCGTGCACACCCTTGAGAAGGTCCGACAGCATTCTGGCGAGTCCCTCAGGTCCTTCCTAGACCGTTTTGATAAAGAGGCCTTACAAGTGCAAGGCCTAGACCCAAAGGTATAGGTACACATACTCTTGTCAGGCTTGCGACAAGGAGAATTCTCTTACGAACTAGCACGACATGAGATTACTGACTTGGAAGAAGTCAAGAAAAAAGCGTAAGAATTTATGAGAATTGAAGAATACAAAGGGAGTCGAGCTGGTGACTCCCACAATCAAGAAAAGGCGGTCAACAAGAGAAAGAACCACACTGATGAAAGTAGAAAAGGATACCAAGCATCCACCCGCTCCACCTGTCCTTCGGGGCGAGACACATCAGAACAACGGTCACACAGTGTCTTACAAACCGACTACAAAGAGGATCCCAAAAGTAGCTAACGGTCCCAGCAGCCAAGCAAAGAGGTCACAGCATACTGCAAGTTTCATCGCAGTAATGGCCACAGCACGGAGGAATGCAAGCGCCTCAAGGACGAGATTGAGGAACTCATCAAAGGCGGTACGCAGAAGCACGGAGGAGATAGCGCCTGCTCTTCCAGATCGGGAGGGCGATACCGTGACCGAAGCAAGTCGCCAGAAAGGAGGAGAACCAATCAATCCAGCACTCGGTCCCGCCAGGGACGAGACAACAGAGAAGACTCACCTCAAAGAACCAGAACACAGGCGAGCCCGAGCCGCGAAGGAAGGCGCGTTGAAGAAGAAGAAAACTCCGCTGGCATCAAACATGGAGTAATTAACATGATCTCTGGCGGTTTGAGCGGCGGGGGCGAAACATCCAACGCCAGAAAGAAACATTTAAAACAATGCCTGGCGGTTGCAGGAAAGGTGATCAGCAAAGGAAAAGACGACTCTGGTCCAGCCAGGCCCAACATAGTTTGGGATAGCAGCGAGTTGGGCGACGTCCTCCCAGGACATGACGACCCGCTTGTCATCCAAGCAATAATCGCCAATTATGGCGTTAACCGTGTATTTGTTGATCACGGCAGCTCGGCCGATATTTTATTCTTGCCCTGTTTCAAAGCGCTGGGATTCACGATTAATGAATTAACTCCTGTCGCAGGTGAACTTTTAGGTTTTAATGCTACCACCACCAAGCCATTGGGAGTGATAAACATGTGTCTCTCCCTTGGAACGCCGCCAACATCACGGTCTGCAGACATCCAATTCCTAGTGCTAGACACACCATCCGCTTATAACGCCATCCTAGGCAAAAGAAAGTTCGCCGCCTTTGAGGCGAGCGTCTCACACCCCCACCTGGTAATGAAGTTCATAGCCAGAGACAATAACATCGCCACTGTGCGAGGAGATCAAATTGTTGCCCGAAGTTGTTACAACATTTCTTTAAGGCCAATGACAAAGGTTACTGCTTGGTCGAACCGAGAGCTGCTCGGGAATATCTTTTCAGAGAGCAAGAGTGCAGAGTAATAATCAGGATTGCCAACAGGAGAAATCTACTCTGACTAAGAGCAACCCTCTTCAACTATACGCAAGCGTACGTGTCAAGCAATATAGGGTATTGTAGCCCCAGATTTATCGTCCTCAGGGAGCAGTTGTGAAGTAAGAAGCGCTAAAGGAAACTTAATTTGTAAAATGGAGCAATAAAAGAAAGTACTATTCTCAGCTAAGCTTCACAAAGAGCAATCTCTGGGCAGCTAGTTAAACAATGTTAACCATTCTGAACCAGATGAGAGCAGTGAATGACTTAGCACGGTCATCGAATAAAAAGGCATCAATTTAAGTAACTTCAAGAGCAGTCAATCGAAATGAAAGTAAGAGCATCAGCTGGTAAAACACAGTTCAGTTATCGTGAGGAAAAGGTTGTGATAGAAGTTTGAGTTAAGATTAATTTCAAAAAAAGTCAAGTAGGTGTTACGGGTTCCATGTTTTCATCCCTTTGGTTAACCCTGCTTGGTAGCATATTTTACAAGTGGATTTTGCTCCTTCCCTTGTTTTGCTATAGGTAAGCAGAGGGTAAGGCCTTACTCTCCACGTTACTCCATAGTACTTGGAGTTATATGCAAGGAAACCATGCTGCCTTCTCAAAAGAGCATGGATTCACATGGCAGTGCTCCCCATTCCAGGTGTTTCTCCCTCCTTTCTTCAGGCTAAACTACCCCAGGATCTTGAGAATGCTCCACACGCCCTTGTCAGTGTTTCATCAACCGAGTGGTCCCGGGATGAGGATGCCAGCCCAAAGGGTTTCACAAAATCAATAAATTAAACCAAAGAGCAACTCAAAATTCATTTATAAAATATGTGTTCCTTACAAAGTTATCCTGAGACAAAAAGGATTACTTCTATGGAACCCTCACCTACTTAGAGGAAGTTAGCTCCTAGTGAGCATTTTTACAAATAGAAAACAAAGAGATGACGAGTCCTAGGATGGGCGCTGATGAT
Organism: Gastrolobium bilobum; assembly: GCF_033153095.1. Lineage (NCBI taxonomy): Eukaryota > Viridiplantae > Streptophyta > Magnoliopsida > Fabales > Fabaceae > Gastrolobium > Gastrolobium bilobum. The sequence goes on from NW_026899006.1 coordinate 65,174, forward strand.
CTTCTTTATGAGGATTGCTTGTTCCTTTTATAGGGTTATTCATTTGATCTTCATTGTTCCTTTCATCAAGGATCGTGCTTTGTTTAAATCCTCTCCAATGGTAGCCTTGCTTTTTGCCAGCTTGGCCTTAAATGGAAGTGGTCCCCCTTGCTTTTGGTTCCCTTTGTGAGTGGGAGTATCGGATTCAGGGAGGCACCTCCACTCCTTCTGCTGCAGCTGACGTGGCGGCTTTTGATTCCTCAGCTTCTTTGCTTTCGTACTGTAGCAGAGGTAGCACCTCCACCTTCTCTGCTGTGGCTGACGTGGCGGCTTCCCATTGCTTCCTTTGACTGCTGTTGTACTACAGCAGGCTTTTTTCCTTTCTGCGCAACACTCATTCTTCTCTCTTCATTTTGTGGTTCCTTCTGATGGGCCTTAGGTGTCCTGAACAAAGCAAACTAACCCAATAGTCATATGAAAAAGATAATGTTAAATTTGCTCCAGGTCTACCTTAACTCCCACTTTCGGTATTGCTCTGGTCCACTATTCAAAACAGTTGCTCTATATGGAAAGAAGAAGGTTGAAGGGAGTGATTTATAACCAAAACATGGGTTTTGTGGAACAATTTACACTTAATGGGCCTCAACTCTTGAGGACCATCAGTTACCTTCAAGGGAGAAGTGGCACCCCAGCAGAAGGCGATCTCCCCAGTTGAAGGAAGTCCTAGCGTGATGGGGAAAGAACACAGCCAGTGCTTCCTAGTAGATTTTGACGCTAGGGACGACCCTAGAGTGGAGCACGCCAGGCCCACGCCAGATGGAGCATTGGAACATGTGGTGTTGGGCGAGGCAGATCACAAGACGACAACAATCGGGGCGACCATCGACCCGGAGGTCAAAGGCAAGCTGATCCAGCTGTTAAAAGAGAATAAAGATTTGTTCGCCTGGAAACCATCTGATATGCCAGGTATTGACCCAAACATATGCTGCCACCGCTTGTTGGTGGATCCTAAAGCAAAACCAGTTTCACAAAAGAAGAGAAAGTTTGGTTTCGATCGCCAGAAGGTCATCGATGAAGAGATCAAGAGACTCCATGACGCCGGGTTCATCAGGGAAATCAAGTACACAACTTGGTTGTCCAATCCAGTGTTAGTAAAGAAACCCAATGGTGCATGGAGAATGTGTGTTGACTACACTGACCTCAACAAGGTCTTCCCCAAGGACGCCTATCCTTTCTCGAGCATTGACCAGCTGGTCGACAACGCCTCAGGTTTCCAAATGTTGTCTTTTATGGACGCATATTCGGCCTATGACCAAATCCCGTTACTGGAGGAGGATCAAGAAAAAACGGCGTTCATCACCCAGAACGCCAACTATTGTTATACGATGATGCCCTTTGGATTGAAAAATGCAGGCGCCACATATCAAAGGATGATGAATGAAGTGTTCAGAGATCTGATCGGCAACTGCATAGAATTTTTCATTGATGACATGATCGCCAAATCCAAAACGCCAAACCAACACTTAGCAGACCTCCAAGGCGTCTTCGGGAGACTGAGAAAGTTTAACATGCGCCTCAACCCCAGCAAGTGCGCCTTTAAGGTTCCCGCGGGAAAGTTCCTAGGCTTCATGCTTACGGAGCGAGGCATACAAGTGAACCCAGACAAGTGCAAGGCAGTCATTGAAATGCGAAGCCCGCAAACAATCAAAGAAGTTCAGCAACTGACCGGAAGGTTAGTAGCTCTCACCCGTTTTCTGGCAAACTCAGCACACAAATCTTTCCCCCTTTTTAGCTTGCTCAAAAAAGGGACCACCTTTCGGTGGTCAGAAGAATGTGAGAACGCCTTTCAAGAGTTCAAAAGGGCTCTCTCATGCCCGCCAGTACTTACCAAACCAGACCACGGAGAGATGTTGTATTTGTACCTCGTCGTTAGAACAGCGGCGGTCAGCGCAGCTCTCGTCAAAGAATCACAAGAAGGACAAAGGCCTGTCTATTTTATTAGCAAAGTTTTACAAGGCGTTGAGCTTCGGTACCAACAGGTTGAAAAGGTGGCATTAACACTCATCTTTGCTGCAAGGCGGTTAAGGCCATATTTCCAGTGTCATCCAATCATTGTCAGAACAAATCAGCCAATCCAATCACTGGCATTAACAGTCTTCTTGTGGCAGGCTAATGCTCCTTGAGATTATTGATGAAGAGTTAACTTAACTCCTTCCATCGCTTCATTAGAGCACTCATCTGACTTGTGAGTTTCACCAGCTTCATTATGTGTGTGACCTCTTCCACTCTTTTAGTCAGTTTCCCACAAAGTTGCTTCCGGATTGAACTTTTTGGCTTGTTTCTTCTCTTACTTCTTAGCTCCCCTTCTCTATTTCTTTCTTTTCAGGTCTTTTAACTGGAAGTCAATTACCATTGTCTTTGCATAAGGCTGATCTTCAACAGCATGCTCTTTGAGTGGCTCTTGCTCTCACCTTGATGACTTGAGCTCTTTGAGCGGAATTTTTGGAGCAGAGGAGCTGACCCATCTTTCTTTCTTTTTTTAAACCAGGGGCAGAGTAATTTATTTAAACAGCCTGAAGTTCTTTCCTTGGTAACTCAATAAGTCCACTGAATAACAGAGTGTCCGATTTTTGGAGTGCTGCTTTTTGTGCATGGTGTTGCTCCAAATCAGAGTGATGCCATATGTTGCTTTGTTAGAAACTGTAAACTCTTTAGGGCATCTCAAGGAGCAAAATCCTGGGCAAAAAGAATCATTGAGTAGATCAGGACACTTAGGACGGTAAACTTAGAAAAAATTAAAAACAATATTTTTATAAAAAAGTAAAACAGGGTGGCGAATCCCTGGTACACCACAGAAGTCATTTATCTAAGAGCAAAGTCAGTAACATTCCACCACAAAACTTTCAGGCATTCATTCCAACAGATTTAAACAAGTTAAAAAGGATAGGGAACGAATGAACCTGGGGTCACCGTAGCGACCCTTAATGCTCTCCAGTTTCTTGTCTTGCTCCGCTAAACGGAGCATTTGTTATTGCTTCTGGGGGGAAGACATTTGGAAACGGTGGATATGGAGTTTTTCCCTTGAATTTTTCTCCCCATTTACTGGCAAAGATTTGATCCCGAGCTCTGTAGTACAATCGGAGTTGAATTTCCTCCTCTTTGTTCTTCATCAATTCATATTTCAAGAGCCCGATCTCCTCCTTCCAGTCTTTTCTGTTTTTTCGTGGGCTTGCTCCCTTTCTTCCATTTTCTTGTTCATCATCTCTACTGCTTTCACCAAGTCTTTCACCGTGTTTTGCAAGGTTGAGGATCCTTCTCCTTCCTCAATCTTCCTTTTCAGAGGTAGTGGTCCAGCATTTTTTATCTGGTTAAGTTCATTCTGCAGGGCCACGTTTTCTTTGTTAATGAGCAAGCTGGCTTCTTTCAGAGATTGCAGCTCCCTTCCAACTGTGTCTTCTAAGGCTTGCACTTGAGTGGCTAGAAGGTCTGCTCCGAGACCGAACATAGTTTGACATTGAGTCATGTCAGTTGTCTCGACTAGGAACTGCCTTCGTCCACTCTTTGCAGGAGCTCTCTTAAAGGGAAGTTTTTCCCTTCTTGGAGTTTTCTGAGGTTCTTCCTTCATATTGCCCGAAACTTCAGCTTCTTCTTCTTCCTCATTTCCTTCTTTTTCTTCTTTCTCTTCTTTTTCTTCTTCCTCCTCACTTTCCAATCCTTCATTGTCTCCGATTCTTTTTATCGTGGACTGATCAATGTCCGACCCTTCTGGAATGATTTCATCCGAAATCGGGATATTGGCCTTTAGACCAGACCTCTTGCACATTTCAGTGACCAGACAAGGGAAAAAGAAGGGGGAGTTTCTTGGTGCATTTGCCACCAGTTGTTTGTAAACAATCCTCCCAACATCAAACTTCTTCTTAGTCAAGATGCAGAGGACCAGCACTGCTCTTTCCCAGTTTACTCTAGAGTCATTGCTCACGGGAATCAGACGGGAGTTAATAAAATGCATCCATACCTTTGCTTCGAATTTGAGTTGCTTCCTAGGGATGGATTCCTTGGTTCCCCGGGTTGCTCCTTCTGAGCCTATTTCTCGGAGCACTTCTCCAGTTATGGCCTCATCTCCTCGGCCAGCACAGTATCTATCGAACTCATCTTGTTCAGCAGGAACTGAAGCAGTGTTGTATGCTTCGTTGATTTCTTCAGGGGAGAAGTCTACTTTCACGCCTCTGATGAGGAGTTTTAGGAGATCTTATTTCTTCATCACCTCCAAGAATGCAGTCACGAACTCGGTACGAGCTCTTGAGGGAGGCTCAATGAAGAGTTCCCAATCCAGTTCTGTTATATCCTCGGTCAGCCATCAGTCGAGATCTCCGTGTTTGGAGCTACTGAGGACTATGCCCCGTTCTGGTATGACTGTGCGGTCGACTGTGGTTTGCTCAGGCTTGAGCTTTTTCCCTGTTCGGGTCCTCTTCTTGGAGATAGAAGCAACAGGTATAATGGCCTTTGGACGTTTCATGGTGTAAGGTT
>NW_026899007.1:0-69215 GCF_033153095.1 Gastrolobium bilobum
GAAATTATTCTTCAAAATCTGAGAGAAATGGCTAGCCTCAGCTTTTCTTAACATAATAATCTCCCTTCTACTTCTATCTGCTAACCCAAGCAAAGCTGCCTCATTTGGATACAATTGGAGAGACCCCAGAACTTTATTGTATTCAGATTCGGCATCCTCAATTCTGCTGGAAATCTTGCTAAAATGCTCAGTATACAGCCGCTTAAGTGGGCCCTTGAGATGCTTCAATCTCTTGCAGATAGCAAACATTTTGATGCCCTTTACTTGGAGCTTCCAAGCTTCACCAACTGTTGGCAGAAAACTAGATAAGTCTGAAACAGAATTATGGAATTTAAATGCAACATTACCTCGACCCAATGTTGATCCCAAAGATATAATAAGGGGAGAATGGTCAGAGATGGATTCAAAACCAGGAGTCTCATAGCTAGATTCCTGGAAATCAATAGACCACAAGTGGTTGCAGAGGACTCTGTCGAGCTTGCTCCACACACGGCCATTAGTCCAAGTGAAATGGCAACCATGATTGTTCAGATTAACTAGACCAAGCTCATCACAACAGTCCCGGAAGTCACTAGTTTCGTATGCAGTAACAGAGTTCCCATTATGTTTATCAGAAGGGCATAAAATGGTATTGAAGTCCCCTAGAATAAGCCAAGGCAGATTCATAGTGGCCCCAATATTGAGCAAGCTGGTCCATAATGCTCTTCTAGCTGTGATAGAGTGCATACCATAGACAAACGAAATCTGAAAAATTTTCCCAGAAGAGTTATCCAGGATATTGCAATGCATAAGTTGAGCTGAACTTTGCAAGACAGTTAGGGTGACTTTTTGTGGCTTCCAAAGAATGAGGATACGACCTGCAGCATGGGAGGAAAAGTTATGATCACACTTCAAGCCCACAAATTTTCTGTTCACAATCTGATCAACCAAGTGAAGGGATAACTTGGTTTCCAAAATAGCCAAAACATCCACTCCCCTTTTTTGAAGGAAGTGTTGCACCCCTTGGTGCTTTAGAGGCATATTAAAGCCCCTAATATTCCAAGAAGCTAAAATCATCGGGTTGTATGGGGAGATGAGTCCCCATCACAAGAAAATAACTGATTTTTATTCTTGCTGGCAGCTTTAACAAGAGACCCCTTAATCGGTTGCTTAGAACTGATGAGACTGTCCTTGTGTTTCTTTTTCCTAATCCTGGACACTGCCATGGTGAAACCTTCAAAATCTGCTTCATTGTGGGAGATGGGATCTGAGCAGGATGCATCTGTGGGAGTTGCAACTGCAGCCACTGCTTTGTTATGTAAAACAGCACTACTCGAGGGAATAACCAAAGGGGCTTGCAGATTAACAACAGGCTCCTGCTGAGGAGGATGGAGAATGGGCTGTGACAATGGTGATTCAGCCACTGCCTCCACATCATGGACCCCCTCGGTTTCATTGACTGGCTGCTGCTCGCTTACCCCAACTTTGGGGACAGATTTGCACTTAGTCACCTCATGACCTATCATCTTACAATGAGTGCAAAATGTAGGCAAGCTTTCATAATCAATAGTTTGAAAGAAGGTGGAACCATCAGGAAGTTTGCACCAGACCTCACTCATCAATTCCCCAGCCACATCAACCTCCACAAGTGCTCTAGCAAAGGAGATTGATTGTTTAGTTGCAGTTAACTGATCAGTCCTAATGGGAGTCCCTATTTTTGATAGGATTTTTCCCAAAGCTGCAGGATTCCAAAGCTCCAAAGGCAGATTCTTCAGCTGAACCCAAACCGGGATCTTGCTCAATTCCTTGGAGCCAAACATGAACAATGGTGGCATAATTTTTAGTAGCAACGGTCGCTGGAAAATGAAATAAGGGCCAGAAGAGAGCACCTTCAGCATATCAGCTTCATTCTCGAACTTAAAGATTAACCAGCCACTAGCATGGGTGATGAAAGAGGACTTGACACCCCACTTCTTGCAGATTTCGAACAGGGCTTTTTTCCCTGGAAATCTGCCAGCCACATACCCCACAAGGCAGTACTCCCAGCTACCAGAAAGGGGTTGAATATCGTCCTCGTCCAGTAAGACATCTTTATCCCCTGGTGGAGCCGAGAACTTGAGATTATACCCGCTTGAAGGCACTCTATTGTCCTTAAACAAGTTGGCCCAAGGCTTGGCGGGATTGGCAAGAAGCTTAGGGGCAGAAACAACTTGTTCAGTATCTGGAACATCCTCTGTTACTGAATCGTCATCCCCAAGAGTGCAAGATTCTGCCTCAGTTGGTTCAGGACAATTATCAAACACCTGGAGTGCAGTGCGAGGGAGAGACTCTGTTGGTGATGTTGGTTCCCCCAAGCCACCCAAATCATCAACAAGTGTCTCAACATCAAGTTGTTCATCAATAGCAACACCACTTGTGCCTTTAGAACTCTTACGTTCTTCGGATCTCTTACTCGTAGCTTGCTTTTTCTTTGCATTTCTACGCTTCTTATCTTTTTCTCTGTTCATTGGTTCCCAATCATACAAGCTGGGTCACAACAAATGTACTCCACGAATGGAGGTTAAGAAGAAAGAAAGGTAGTCTGCAACAGAAAAAAGAATTAATAGAAGCAAAATCAATATCACCGTTCCAAAGAGAAGCTTCCAAATCGACTGAGACAAGCGAGTCTAAATCTGGTGACGTGTAGCAAGGAGATGGCAATGAGACAAATGCATTCAGCAATCAGCCTTCATCGAAGTTACGGACCCAATGCTTGCTAAGAGACAAAGGCTCAGGAAACGGACAAAAGTCACCGCTTGCTAAAGGACAAGAATCACCGCTTCAGCCTTCGGATGCAAAGAGCATAAGCATAAGCCAATGCCTTCAATGAATCCACCAAAGTAAATGATGTTAGAGCAACTCTCCACAGTACCCTAGTAGCCTTCCACCCGCGATGGACAAGCCACAGGGATGCTCCCTTGGCGGCTGGAAGCACTTGAGCCTTAGGAGAGAGAACAGAGAAAAAGCCCTAAGAGAGAGAATGACTGAGGACTGAGAGCTCTTTCTTGATTCTATGGGTGGTGGTGCATGGCCGTTCTTAGTTGGTGGAGCGATTTGTCTGGTTAATTCCGTTGATATAATAAGCCTTATTCCTTTCACATTGTTGATTTAGGTACATTTTTTTCATCCTTTTCAAAGATAGGACATGCATTGTTTTGCTTTGTTCTCTTTGTTGTTATGCTTCTACCATAAAAAAAAAAATAGGGAAAAAAGGATATCATTTAAAATAACACACCTTACATTTTTTTATTCTCACAAAGAGGTGAGACTCATATCTTTAAAACTTTTTTTCCTCACTCTCTCTTCCATGATTTATCTCTTTCTCTCACTTAAAATGATAACTTTATGTCATTTGAAATAATACACATTTTTTCAAAAAAATATTCCAAAAAATAAGAAAGAGAAAAGGCTCTTCTTATCAAACTAGGAAAAGGATTTGATACAGATGTTAAATGACAAAACAAGAAGAAAAAGAAAACATGTTCTGTGAGAGGATGAAGCTGTAGGAGCTCTGATGCTGGTGATGCGCGGTCTCCACTACAAACAGAGACAGTGGAATCTAAACGGAGGTGAAAGTTTATTTTCCTTCCTCCCCTTTTTTTTCAAAACATTTTCTTGGGAAACAAACAGTGTTGTCGTATGCTGACGAGGAGGAAGGGCACATGCACGGGGTCCAGTGAATTTAAAAATAAAATAAAAAAATCGTGAATTTGACTTTGAATGTAGGAGTTGACTAAACGTGTATTAATAAACAAAAAATAGTTAAGTAGTGATGCATCGTTATTAATAAACGTTGGCAAAACTTTGAACTTTTTTTTTTTGGATAAACAAAACTTTGCACTTTTCTTTTTTTGGTGAACAACTTTGAACTTTTTTTTGTTGGTGAAGTGATCTTCAAATTTTTTTGTAATGCAGTTTTTATAAAAATTTGAACTTTTTATATTAGAAACAAAAAAATAGTTATTGATAAACGTTGGCAAAAATTTGAACTTTTGTTGTGCACTTTTTATTTTATTTATTAATTGTTGGTGAAGTGAATGTCTTTTTATCTGATGTTGTATGTTGAAACAATTACACATTAATTTTTTCTTTGGTTTAATTCGATTAAAAATTTCACCTGCTACTACTTGCAATATAATCACAACACCATTCCTTCAAACTCAAAGCGGGGGATTTTATTTGTTGTTTAATTCAATAAATGATATCAGGACAGGGCATAATGAATTTCACTATTAGTTATGTAATGCCGGTGTTCTGGATATAACAATTTTATGTGTTTTGGTTCTTTTTCGTTTAAATTCATCTCAATTTTTTTTTTGTGCTTGATTGATTTCGTTTTTGAATCGAGTAGATAGTGAAAACACAAACTGCTAATTAGCAATGTATCCCAAAATCCTTTTGGTAATTGTTGCGCCTGCACATGTTGTTTGTTGCTACATATATGGATTTTTTTTTTTTTTGGGAGTTACTCAACCCTAATTATCTCTTTGAGACGAGTTGGCTCCCTCCGGTATCCCCACGAGCTTCGACTCTTTAAGCCGACTATGAAACTAATCCAGAGTGCGGGGGAACAGTGATGACTAAAGGTTCAGCCCCCTCCCCAAGAATGCATTGAGCGATATCATGCTTGTTTTATACCTCTGCCCCTCCAATGCACTCGATTATCATAATCTCTAATTGTTACAATCTATGAAGCACCGACACTTTAAAATTTCTGACGTCGACACTTCTCGACACTCACCGACACTCCAATACTGGTTGTAAAGACTCAAAAAAGGTTCAAATGTTATGTTGCGTTGCATTTTGAGTTTCACTATTAGATTCGTTGAATTATGATTACTAATTTATTGAGTTTTATTAATTGTATATACAAGAATTAATAAGTTTATTATAAACATTCGGGATAATTTATGTTTCCTTGCAAAATTAATGGGTATTATAAGTTTAGCTTTATTTTTTTGTTAAATTATTGAATATTAAATATAATATACACTATATAAATTAAAAATATTATTTAATATCAAAACATGTCCTAACATGTCAAAATTTAATATTTTTTAAAATTAACGTGTCGAAGTGTCGTATTCCATGTTTCGTGTCAGTGTCGATGCAACATAAGTTACAATACAGTTTTCCTACATTATGGATCATTATGTTATTTATAAAAAGAAAAGGAGATACCCCGAAACTGCCCAGCGAACATCCTCTTCCTGACTAATCAAATTTAGAGTCTAAATCTAATAATACCATTGATTAGCTTTTTCGCCAACTGTTTGTAGTTTTGTAGTCTTTAGTCACTCTCAAGAACCGCACATTGTTTGGGGTGCAAAAAGAAGCTTTTTCCCGACTCGTAACAAACTCACCCCACTGAAAATTGAAAATACAATTTTACTGGTATCTTACCTACCAATATGAAAATACAGCATACCAAATGCCGAATAATGTTCTATATTTCGTGTCATATAATACGTTAGTACATGCCTCTTTTATGATCTGTGAATTAATAGCATCATATTGCACTATACAAATTAATTTATTATTTTTATGGAGAAGGATATTGTGATAACCAAGTTGTGTTACTACCAATTGACTACCAATCAATCTCACTGTTAGATCGATTATGTTGATCTAATGGTTATATTTATTTCCATCTTTGTATCGTCATAAATATAACCGTTGGATCAATATAATCGATCTAACGGTAAGATTGATTGGTAGTCACTTGGTAGTAACACAACTTGGTTGTCACAATATCCTTTCCTTATTTTTATTTTGAAATAAACTTTTATTGATCCAAAAAGGTTGAGATTGAGCCTGTAGACTTAAAAGCCAATGTAATCGAGGCGGATTAGTTGGATAGTCAAATTTTCTTCTTCGGCCTAACGCTCAAAAGAGTCAAATTATATCGCATCAGAAAAGTTGAGATGGCTTTGTACGAAGAGGACATGTAACTAGCAGGAAATAAATATACTTCCTGTGACTTCTCAAATCCCTGACACACTTTTAATTACATGCCAGGAACGGTTAACTATAGACACATATACCAGCGCACAACTTAGTATTACGTAAAGGTAAATAAATAATTGTTGTAATTATGATTGGCTCGAAGAAAAAAAAAATCAGAAAATTCAATTCAACCGGATCCGATTTAGATTAAAGTTAGCTTTTAGGTTGACTCGTTTTTAACTTATTTAAATGAACATATAATATTAATGTAATGTACAAGTTTAAGTTATGTGACTTCCATCAACTTAAATAATATAATTGTCTTACAGAATAATTTATAAAAAAAAGCAAAATAGAAAGGATTACAAAATGAGAAATAAAAATAAAATGTTCTAGTTTTGAATTTTCTCCATAACAAATTTGCATCAACATTGAGAAACAATCAGAACCACTTGCTATCAAGTGGGTAAGATATTTGAACCAAATAGAACCAGCACAGCTTAATAATATAAAAATGGCAGCGATATGAGAAGATTAGAGATTTATGTTTAGAGAAGGAAGAAAGATGATGACAGCGTATGTGAGTTTTGTCTATTTTTATATATTATATTTTGTACTTTTTTTAATAAAAAAAATTCAACCCGCGAGTTGGTTTGTTTTTTTTCTAAAGCTGACTAGAGTTGACAGCTTATTCTTGTCAACCTAACCCAACCCAACTCATCTTTGATCGATTACGATATTTTTGCCAACGCTAGTTGCAATATCATTTCAAGTATAAAATAGTTGTACGACCAAATGGTTTAAGTAATTATTTAATGTAAAGTAATAATGTAAGGATTATTTATTAGTTTCACTTACATAACTTGTTAAAATTCAGTCTACATAAAAATTATTATATTTTTTTAAAATGTAGTCCGTATGTTTTTTTGGATACATGTCCGTGTTTATATTTGTTAAATATGTTCAATAAATTCTTAAATATTTATAATTATATCAACAATCAGTAAATTATTATTTTGCGAGGTATCGTGGCGTAACAACTCCTTTTTGCATTGTACAATTAGAAAATAGTATATATAAAAAATTTCGACTAAATTAAGATTTAATTGAAAACAAAAAGTTTTATGTACATCCAATGATAACAATGAACAAGTATTTCCCTTTCATTAAAAATAAAAAATAAAAAAATCATATGGTAAGATTTTGGGCAAAGAATTGTACTTTCCAACTTTAATTTTTTGACTTTACGGGGCAAGGATTTCAGATATCGAGCTTACGATAAGATGAATGATAAAAATATGGTGAATACAGAGTGGCACGCATTGTCATCATATATTGCTTGTGTCAAGTATCAACTGCTCTCTCTGAACATCATATGGGACTGCCCAATTACTCAATGAACAAGATATTTATAATATGAAATGAGATGTTTTGACATCGATTTCAAATTTGAAATTTGATATCTCATCTGATAGTCGTTAGATCAAAAAAGATCAACGACTCTAATTTGTAAGCATGTGACACCATTAATGACTATCAGATGAGATGTCAAATTTTAAATTTGATGTCAGTGTCAAAGAATCTTACCTCTTATAATATTTATATACACTTAAAAATGAATTGGAAAAGGAAAGACAGGATTAGGTACAATAACAAATAAAAGTTATATTTTTCTGAAAAATAAAGGTTTGAAATCTTATAAACATGCACGAAATGAGTTCTGATATAAAATGGTAGAGAGATATTCGAGGAATTAAAAAAAGAAAAGAAAAAAGAATTTAGACATTAGAGAGACAGGGCATGATTTCTATTGGGAAAGTGTCGGCAGTGTTAAAAAGTAAAAAAACTTCATTATATATTAATTAAAAAATATTAATCACATATTATAAGAGATTAGTATCTTATATTATAGATACAAAATATATGAGCCCATTTTTTAAAAGAAAAGAAAAGAAAAATAAATAAGTGAGTCCCGTATATTTTATATATGAGATTTATATTTATCATACAACGTGGAGAAAAGTTAACATAGACTCGGTGCACCATAATTCAGTGTTTTATTTTCTAAAATAAGAAACTTTTTATGACACTTTTATCCCTATCATTTTAGGTATTTCCTTCCGTGTCCTAATTTTTTTCTATTTTTAGAAAAATGTGCATTGCACCGGGTGCATAGTAACTTTTCTCTACAACATGATACAATAATTTTTTCTACACATACAACATTTTGTTGGGTCCGTATTTTTTGAAGCAAAAAAAAAAACTAAAACACAAAAAATGAATCTCTATAACATGACACAATCACTTTTACTACAACATAATTTTTATAAAATCTTTAATACATATGACATAAAATATTAATCTCTTACAACACACGACACTAATATTTTCGGTATTAAATATTAATACGCGCATTACTTATCCTCGTTTCATGGGACACAACTTACCTTTATTGCTGACACAGTTAAATGTGGGGCCATCACAATTTTTAAAACAAAAAACAAAAAAACAATTGGCTGACATTTCGATCTATCAGTAGGATGGAAAACAGTTTTTCCAGGAATGGGTTGTGTTGTTATAATCATTGTATAACGTAATGTGAGCCAATTGTTTTTTCCCTATTAATAATGGGTTGTGTTGTGTTTGTTTTCTGTTGTGGGCTCCCCAAGTTGAACTGAATTTGAAGCTTGAAGCTTAAAGCTTGAAGCTTCCATTGCTTCTCATTCTGAATTCAATCACAGGGAAAGAGAGAGAAAGAGAGATGGGAGTGGATTTGAGGCAAGTGGTGGCTGGTGTGCTGACTCTCACAATGTTCGTCATGCTTGGAAATATGATCAAAAGAGACCACTTTGATTCACTTCAAGTAAGCCTATCTATCTTCTCTTTTTTCCTTTTCACTAATTCCATATGAGAATGCTAAATGTATTGGATTTCATTTCGACAATGATAAATAAACAAAACCCTTTCCTTTATTTACAATTTCAAACTAGGAAACCATAGCTGCTTTATAGATAAGATAATTTGAAGTTGTACCTTTTTGTACACCGCCCCCATTCCTTCTCTTCATTTTCACAAACTTATGTTATGCAATGATTGATTGACTACACCAAGTAAGCAAATTGAGAATCATTTGATCATAGTTACAATATTAGTTTATTTCATTTGCCCTTTTACTTTTTACTTTACAAGGAAAAACTTCCAGGAGGAACGGAGGATACCAACTTTGAGAATGCCAAGTTTGACGCTACTCATGTAACAAAGAATCTAGGGCTTTGGAAGGGAGATGAGGATGACCTAAAACCGTGTTGGATTAAGCCATCTGAAGGTAAGATTTGATTTTAAAAGACTCAGCAAATTATTGAGAAACTTATATCACTCACTAGACATAATCTTTCTGTTCTTTAATAATTCATATATTTTCATGGCTGGCAGTGGATGTGGAGCAGACTGAAGGGTTTATTATTTTTGCATTAACCAATGGCCCGGAGTACCATATTTCTCAGGTAACTGATTCAATGATTATGCTTAACTTAATGGGGAGGTACTAATGTATCAGTTATGTATAGTATAACTACTTACAGCAGTTTCTCAAAACATCAGCAATATTTTTACCTTTAGATAATGCACACCCCTTTCCTTCCAAAATATATGGAGCCATTATTGTGGATTATCAGTGAGAAAGGAAAGACTATTTTATGACACATTCTGGTTACCAGCCAATGCTGATGATGGTTACGCTAAGATTTATAATGTTTTGCTACTCTGTTATTCATGTGCTCCTTCATCAAAGAGTGTCATTGTAAATTTCTCGTTTATTACCATTTTCATTCATTATTCTCTTTCCTTTCTGCTTTCTTCTTCTTTCTTAATAGGTGTTTCTTATCACTGAATATGCCTTTAATTGACTATTTTTTTTTTTATATTTACCATATTAGTTAATTGCGCCAGAATAGCGCCGCGAGCCGCGCCGTGTGGGAGTTGCAGTGCCTAGCGGCAAGAAACCGCGCAGCGCCACATTGCACCAGAACGCAATAGCGACCATTGCGATCACATTTGTGGCCATACTACTATCATAAGGCAAAATGTCGATTTTGTCCAAAATTTAAATGTGTAACAAAAAAATATTAAGGGTTTTTTAGTCTATTTGTGTCTCTCTCTGTCACTTATGCTATCTCCGCCTTTAAAAAATGTTTCTTTTTGTCATTATTTCTGTCATATATCTATTCTGCTGTTTCAACAACAACAACCTGCTGTAACGCTATAGCGTTTTTCGGGGTTGGCCATGACATGCCGCAATCCACAGTTGATAACTTTGATATTTACTGAACCAAGTAATCTTTCCACCAACTGGTGGATCATGCTGCATGTGTTTCTTTCATTACCTGTGCTCTCAATATATTAATCTAATTATCATATAGAACTTAGCCTTTATGCCTAGTATTGAGTTGAACGCCATCCAAGAGGGATGACGGACTGCTTTGCCTGTCCTTTTTCCCCTCTCCTTTCTGCTGCTGTTAGTTCCTAACATCTATTATTGTTAGTTGTTTATACATTGCCTCATAACATTAGATGCAGTCATATCCTGATAGATGCACTTTCCCCAATATGTAATTTCAACTATTTTTTCCTATATTCTCTAATACTCTGGTACTGCATTGTTCAGATAGCAGATGCAGTGATTGTTGCTAGAAATCTGGGGGCAACACTTGTGATACCTGACATCAGAGGAAGCCAACCTGGTGACAAGTGGTTAGTACTGAATTTCACTATATAAAGCATTAAGGATATACTTGCAGAGTTATGTACGGAGGAAGATGTTTATTTTAATCAATTCTCCATATTTTTTTTGGAAGGGGGGTTATTTTACTTTTTTGTTTTTAAATGAGTAACTGTAATATTGTTGCTTGTTCTGCGTGCTGTGTTTATTGTTGTTCATCTTTTGTGTCATCAACCAAGATATATGAGCTATTCATGGACACGATAAGCCGAAACTGAGTTAGCTTCATTTCTCAACTGTTAAAGAAACATTTTTTTTCTGCCTTTTTTGTTTGTAAATATTTAGGGTCTCAAAATATCTTTAGAAACTAATCTTGGGCTTTCACCTAACAATTTAAGTTTTTACACAATTGGTCCTTGACCTAAGTAATGCCAGTCTATTTTAATTTATCTTTCTCTGGATATTGTGAAACATTATACAAGTAATGGAAGCAATTATCACAGGGAAGGGAGTAGGTAGGTGGTTTATGAGCCGCATGATTGAAATGCCTGGCAAAAAACTTTTCATCTGTTCTGTATTGTTTGCTTTACTTCTTAATAATTGTGCCACGTTTAGATGTCCCCCCCATCTCTGCCCTTATTTAAACATAGTAACACACTGCCAGCTGAGTTGAGGCAAGCCAGGGCCAGGAAAAACCCTGGGCCGAGTTGTAGGTTGGAAACTGACTTAAGGCCCTCCAATTAGACAAGAACCAATTTTCAGCTTTGTTATTTCAAGCCCCATTCTTATTGCAAGCTTGCTTTGGAGGTAGCTCAATTTGAACATGCTTAATTGTTGATGACATTAATGAACAGCTCACAGTTGAACTCATTTTTGAATTCATCTAATTTACATAGAGCGTGAAGAAGTACTAGTTTATAACTAATATAAATGACATCTCAGGAACTTTGAGGATATTTATGATGTTGATGTGTTCATGAAAAGCATGGAAGGGGTGGTCAGAGTGGTAAGGAATCTTCCTGCTCATATATCAACGCGGAATATTGCTGCTGTTAAAGTCCCGAATCGGGTTACAGAAGACTACATAGCTGAACATGTTGAGCCAATATATCGAATGAAGGGAAGTATACGGCTTGCAACTTACTTCCCTTCAATAAACATGAGAAAGGCAGGGGAAAAAGGTGACACTGATTCTGTTGCATGCTTAGCAATGTTTGGAAGTTTAGATTTGCAGCCAGAAATGCATGAACTGGTTGACTCAATGGTTGAAAGACTAAGAACTTTAAGCAGAAAGTCAGATGGTCAATTTATAGCTGTGGACTTGAGGGTCCAGATGTTGGATAAGAAGGGCTGCCAAGGTAATGATAATGATGGAGAGAAAAGCTGCTACAATGCACAAGAGATTGCAGTATTTTTGAGGAAAATTGGTTTTGAAAAGGATACCACAGTTTATCTGACTGAATCAAGGTGGGATAGTAGTAGCCTTGATTCTCTAAAGGATTTGTTCCCTAAAACTTATACGAAGGTGAGTTGTGTTTTTTTATTAATCTGCCTGTTTCATCTTCTATCTCTCTCTTGCACATGCAACATACATCTTATTCCATTAGACTACTCTAAGGAAAATCTACAAACTTTAAGAATTTTTAACATTAGAAATATAAAATTCTCCTTGCCTTGGATGCAGGAAACCATCATGCCCGCAGATAAGAAAACAAAGTTCCTAGATTCTCAAGATTCTGAATTTGAGAAATTGATTGACTTTTACATAAGTTCTCAGAGTGACGTTTTCGTACCAGCAATTTCAGGTCTGTTCTATGCAAATGTAGTCGGAAAGAGAATTGGTTCTGGAAAAACCCAGATACTGGTTCCAGCTGATATTTCTGGTTCATCTGCTTCTGCCTCCAATTTTCTGTCCCCTTATGTCTCCAAGAAAAACCACTTTGCTTATTCTTGTTACTGTTAGTTTTCTGTGAAGAATCAAGTGGGAAATGTGTTGGGAATGGAACGAGGGAACCCAAAACTCTTTGCAAAAATGTACATCCTCCAATGAGCCAAATGACAAACCATAATAAGTGGGCCGACACCACATCTCAACCCAAACCCTTAAGGCTGTAGGTTTTATGGGTCTTTTGCAGTTATATGGTCATCACTTGGTCTATGTCTAGCTTATGTGGAACTTACTTCACCACCACTCACTCACACTTGATTATTTCCAACATCCTTGCTTCCCTGTTAGTTTATTTTTTTCGAGCGTTCACCAAAAAGGTTGAGTGTTCACTAGATTGAAGTCATTGTCAAATATGTACAAAGGGGAAGGGCTATCTATTCATCACATGTATTTTGTAAAATTATGGTTGCCTCATATTTATTTTTCATAATTGGTGAATGAAATGATAATGAATTCTTTTGATACTTTAATGCTCCTTGGTATAATGTCAGCGCATGTATTGGATATTTTTTTATTTATTTTTTAATTTCTTTCAGATAAAAGATGTATATTCATTTCTTTGTATTATTATACATCAAACGCAAACCTTGATACAGAATGGAAAGCTTTGAATAGTGGAGGGCTATGTTCCACCGACACCGATACGGGACACGGGATACGACACTACACTACATTCCGATACGTTAATTCTAAAAAATATTAAATTTCGACACGTTAAGACACGTTTTGATATTATATAATATTTTTAATTTATGTAGTATATATTATATTTAGTATTTAATAATTTAACAAAAAAATAAAGCTAAACTTATAATACTTAATAATTTTGCAAAGAAACATAATATATCTCAAATGTTTATATTAAACTCAACAAAATAATAATCGTAATCTAACGAATGTAATAGTTGGAACTCAAAATGGAACTCAAGGTAACCTTCGAATTTTTTTTGAGTCTTTGCAATGAATATTGGAGTATTGGAAAGTGTCAAAGTGTCGGGAAGTGTCGGACACGACACATCAGGATTTTTTAAGTGTCGGTGCTTCATAGGTGGAGGGCGGGTAAATAAGCAGGGCATGCCAGACTATAACCTATATAGATCAGACCAACCGTACATTATTTTGAGCCTGTGTAAAAAAACATAAGATCAAGGGTGAAATAGCCTTTCACAATGCATACAGATAGCAACATGAGCAGCAGATGGTTCATGCAAATGATCAAGCTGACCTAACAGCTTGTTCATTTCGGAATTGAACAGCTTCCATCCGGGGCGTTTGATAAAAGAGAAAAAAAAAATTTATCTTAAAATCACGATTTTCGAGAATATAATAGAAAAGTGAGTTTTCTATGAATGTTACCAAAAAATTGTTTGGTAGACCAAAATATTTCCGAGAATGTTGAGTTAATTTCCCTGTTAGTATACTTGGTTGATTGTTAAATATTAATGGGAATGTGAGATAATTTTACAAAAATAACCTCTATTACAAAAAATATAGAGCTCGTCTTCCACAAGGAACGATTTCCCGGTAGCAACATTCTTCACATTTTTATCGGCCACGAGGGATGCGGATCCTCTAGGCGCCGTTTTCCATATTCCCATGGTATTCCTTGATTTTCGCACAATTTCCTCAGCAAACCCCCAATCCAACCCGTTCTGCCATAGATCAAGAACTTGAGAGGATGTTTCTGCAAAGAGCCAACGTGCTTTGACGATGGAACCACCATTTTTGTATTAGTTGAGACATATTTTGCGAGTTTTTCTTCTTTAGATCCATATCTCAAACATTGACCGTCTTCTTCAGCATTTCTTTCTCAGTCGTTGTCTTTTAGAAAGCATGGTTAATTTTTTCACAATTTTTCCAGGTTGATTTTCCATTTTTCGATAGGATTTTGGTTGCAAAAATACATATAAAATGGAATCCTGGGAAAATTACTTTTCCGGGAAAATATCTTAAATAAGCTACCAAACATTGACATTTTAGAAACCCATCTCCACTTTCTTGGGTTTTCAAAAATAATCCCCCTACCAAACACTTCAATATTTGCTTGTTTCCGTGTGAAAGTCTTCTTATACATGTATTTTCTCTGTCTCTTTCTCTGCAATTAATTGAAAATGAAAGCTATTATAAAAGTGTTTTATGATAATTGTGAAGTCCACGAAGTTGGATCAAACGAGTTGGGTCCTTGGTCAATTTTCATTTTCCTACTATAATGATTTTGGTCTCGCTATTTCAGCTCAAAAAAAAATAAAGCGTCTTTTCATATCCTAATACCAGTTGCTCACATGTCAAAATGAATCTTTTAATTTTTTTGGTCTACATGACAAAAAAGTTCATATAGTGATATGCATCTGTTAAAGACTGCAATAGCCAGTTAAATTGCCTGGCTATTGTGCTTTTTATGGTTCGATCATTTAACTACAGGCCCAAAGTTTGATAGCGTAAGGGGAAGGGAATGCTAGTTTATGATTGGTTAGACCATGCTAATGCTTTCTTGTTCTTGTTCTTTTTTCCTTTCGGGAAGAAATGAACCTTGCCCGACTAAAAAGTCAATGTAATAGTATTTGTAGACTAGTAATTCTGAGTTCTGACAATGTCCAGAAATGGTAAAATGTGTATGTGAACCCTCCCTCCTCCCCCATCAAAAAAAGAAAGAAAAGGAAAATGAGGTATATGCATTGCATAAAGATTGCTGTATGTTTAAAATCCTTTTGGGACATATTTGAGAATGAAAGATTGCTATATATATGTTGAATATACAATATATTACAAATTCTAGAAAGAAGGCTAAGCCATATGAACTAGTAATATGTATATTTATTACATGTCAGTCGTTAGCTTACAATGAATTGCAGGTGATCCTTTTTGCAACCGATGGTCTCTCTCTTGAGCTATTGTTCAGCACGAGACTTCCTCAATCGCCTGAATGACCTCTTGAAGTATCGAGACAGTGGTGTTTTGGGAACTGGAATGAATTTTCCAACAATAGCAAGAGGCCAACTGTTACAAGACAAAATCAGCTGGTCAGTACTCAGGGCCAACATACAATCTCCTGAATGAATTACAAACTTGAATACGAAAATTTTAAATTTTGTTCACATAATACTGCTAAAATATGTCGTGAGGGTAGAATTCAATATAATGATGAATGTGATCATACTGTAAAATGAGCAGAATACTCCCACAATTGTCGTAATCAAAATTACTGCAGCGAGTCAACTAACCTGACAAGTCCGATACAAAGAGAAGCAAGCCACAGCTTCCAATCAAGCCTCACTGTCGTTGTGAACTTTCCAAGAAACTCGATGATGATTATCTAACAATTTGACGTGAGAGTCAGAAATGCACTCAAATGTTGACAATTAAGAACACAAATAACAAGAGGGATGCCTTTTCACCTGAAGTATAAAGGTCACTCCAACAATTCCTACGAAGAGACGGTTCTTTGTCACTCCCCGGAAGACATTCATTTCTTCTGGTTTTCGAGCATTGAATTCATTGAATATCTGTAAGTTGAAACATTATAAAGCTGTTCAATAAGAATATTATGGGGGGAAATTCTATTCAATAATTCCAAGCCTTATTAGATAAGGGACCCTGGCCGATTAGAGAATAAAGAGGGGTTCAATCCATCAACCACGGAGAAACCCCAATCAAACAAGAAAAAAATGGCTCCGCTAACGTAAGGACCAGCCAAATATCTCATATTTTCATTAACATTCACTTACTTGGCACAGGACGAATGCATTGAAAATTAAAGTATTCTTCACTTGTAAGGTATGGGTTTTAGAATCTTGATTACGTAGAATACTTTCACCACCGAAGGTAAGAAAGAGAAGAACAACGACTTGATAGAGAGCCTGCAATGGCAAATTAAATATCATTATAGTATTTAAAGAGCCCTATGTTTCCAATTCAAAGATGATCTTAACAACTCTCTCCACAGAATGAAATATATTTTACCTGTACGATCAAGTTCCTCCACATGACATTCGTTATAAGGGGTTCCCTGAAAGCCCAAACATAAGATCATAGTTAAAGCGTTCATAACAAGGTTAATTCGAAGCCCAAATCAACCATATATAGCTTAGTAGGTTTAACAGTACTAAACATTGAGCTGCATTGTGAGAAAGGCAATCAATAATCCAAACCTTCGGCCAACTGGTGTTCTGTGCATAAGGCGGTCTGTTGGTGGTTCCGTAGCCAGTGCAAGAGCCCCAAGTGTGTCCATGATAAGGTTAACCCACAAAAGCTGAACCAAGAGCATGTGCATCAGAAACCAATATGTACATAATTGAACAATACATACAACTGCAAATAGTGAAATATTCAACAAAAGAGAAGAAAGAGGGCGGAGTACCTGTACTGCATTTAAAGGAACTTCACCAGAAGATACTGCTGCCACAACATTTATTACAAGAGCGGCAACGTTAACTGTAAGCTGGAACTGAATAAATTTCTGAATATTTGCATATACAGAGCGGCCCCAGCGAACAACCTACACAAAGTGAACTAGATATCTTAGACAATTCACAGATTGGACCAATCTACTAAAAACTAGATATCTAGGCCATTGCACATTACATCAATTATTTTATGCAGAAAAGGACAAAAGAATGAGAAGTGATCAGATAAAGGTTAAATTAATAGGAAGGTCGATGTAGTTTTGTTGCATTTTTAAATAAGTATATATAGTTTATTAATTCAATATTTTTTAATAGAATCCGACCTTTTTAAAAATGGGTTTTTATAATTCTCATTCAATATGAGAATTGAAATCTTCCTACACATCATTCGATTTCCGTGCTGACATGGGTCGCACATATAATTTTTTCTAACATATAGGTCTCACATGTTTTTTGTCTCTATAACATAAGATTTCAATTCTCATATAGCTTTTAAAAATTCTTATAAGTTCTTACAATTTCAATAATTTTGTAATTAGGTTCTCATTAAGTATAAAATTTTATAGATCATTTAAATATATAACAACAACATGAAATGACCTATTGATGATTGTAAACATACATTAAATAAGTCTAAATAGTTATTAGATTATAAGAACTCATTTAAACGTTTTTATAAGGACCGTAATAAAAGTTTGGAAATTATTATGACTCGTTTAAAATTTTAGTAAAACTTGAAGGACTTACGGAACAATTCAACATAAAATCATGTATCAATCACAGACAGCGGAAAAAAACGACTCAAGTGAATAACAAACACGCTTACCTTTACTACTGATGCAAAGTTATCATCCAGAATTATAATATCTGAGCTTTCTTTAGCAACTTCAGTTCCTTGAATGCCCATAGAAAGACCAATATCTGCCTAAAATACAAAATAGTAAAACACTATATCAACTATAATAAGGAAATCAATAAAATTGTTAGATTCCAGGTTTTGATAATAAATTTTAAATTTAGGCTTTTGAACATATAGAAATTTGTGTGCAGGATTTAAGTTATTTGATGATTTTTTTTAGCATATGTCAGTATATTTGAATTTGAATAAAGTGATAAGACATACATGTTTCATTGTCTAAACAAAAAATGTTTAATTGTATCTTCTGTCATTACATGGATTGATTAATTAAAGATTTTTTATTATTTTGTACATCTTTTAGGCAAGTTTTTGAAATAAGATATGATGAAATCTCCTCAATTAAGTATTTGATTTGTTGACTTTGATAAAAGAAATAACTATCTCTGTCTCTTTATATGACTAGGCTCCTGTCTTTATTAGAACATGCAATAATAACAACTACCGGGGAAAAGAACAACTCCTAAGAACAAAAGAAACAACTACCAGAATTGCATGTTTGATTTTCGGCTTTGGCTCATTAGATTTTAGTTTAGAAAAAAAAATATATGTTTTAACCATTGATTAAAAAACTAATAACTAAAATTATAATAAAATATATGCATATGTTTTACAAACTATAAAATTAAAATGTATTCCCTTATTTTTTTTAAAAAAACTATAACAACTTCATTTTTTTATAGAATACATCCTCAAGAGTCAAATCCTTAATTTTCATATTTTTTAAAGAAAAAAATTAAAATAAATCAAATTCACTATTATCTGTTGCGCGGAAGAAAAACACTCTGGACAAATAATAATATAATATGTCAAAAAAAAGCGAGAGAGACACCCCCTCTGTTTTTTTTTTCTCTGATCTGTGTAGACTATTATCAGGTCAAAAATATTATGCTGATTAATTTTAAAATGTAATGATTTTTATACATTTTAATACACTTTCATTATCTTTATTTTTTAAAACAAGTAATAAAAAAAATATAGGAATTTTAACGTGCAAATAACATTTTGGAAATTTTACAACCTGATCTTCCAACCATTTTCGGGAGGAGAGGAGGATCAGGCTGTATTATAGCCAAAGGCTATGGGCAATTCGGCATGGAAATGATTATGGAAGAAAAAGAAAATATTATTTACAAAACTCGTTACCTGTAACTATTGTTGAATCCAGAATGTTGTCAATTCTAATGGCACGAAACTTACGGTTTTCTTTTTTTTTGGTAAAAAGATTGACGTTCATATATATATGCAGGGTTTTGGCAACTAACAATTGCAAATGCATCTATAGTCATTGCTACATCACGAACACATTAGATCAACTATTTCACGATGGCCGCTTTAGTTCCTAGCAAATAAAAAGGCTATTCGTGGTTTCTAAGAAATTCAAAATGGACCCATTTAGTTGAAATCATGGTCCCTCACAAATTCAAAAAAGACTTACATTAGTCCCTCAAAAGAATTAAAATGGGTCCATTTTGAATTTCTTAAGGGCCACGAATAGCCTTTTTATTTGCTAGGGACTAAAGCGAGTATCGAAAAATTTGGTGAGAATCGAAAATAGTATTTATTCAAAAATTAACTACTACAGGCTGCACATAAAACACTTCTAGTGAGAACAGTTTATGGTGAAGTCCATCTATTATAGAAGTCGATATATATATATATATATATATATATATATATATATATATATATATATATCTCGATGAAATGTGTGCAACAGCGATATACATATGCATTCTATGCAGGTTTATCCTTAAGAAAGCATTTAAAATAAAAAAAAACTCAATATTATTTTTCAGCCTGAAGACGGTACATCCAAGAAATATACAGACCTCATGAAGCGCAGGAGCATCATTGGTGCCGTCTCCTGTGACAGCAACAACTTCACCACCTTTACGTAGCGCTTGCACGAGCAAAAGCTTGTCATTAGGAGAAGACCTCCCCATCACCTATATGTATTATGCAAATCAAAAGTATATATTACAACCGTGGATGTAATATGTGGTACGGGTTATTGGCGGGGACAGCATTCCTTTATGTAAGATTAGTGGTGGATGAATTTCATTCTCGAATATTTTTAGCTAATGAATATAAACAAGCCACCACAATAAAGAACCATACCGTTATTTTCTTAGCAACTTGTTCCCTTTCTTTTTCAGATAGTTGACGGAATGTCTTTCCTTCAATTATATTTGGCTCAACAGCATCTTCATTTGAAATCAGTATTCCGCACTCCAAAGCTATTGCTTTTGCTGTTTGAAGATTGTCTCCCGTAACCATGCGTACCTATGAGTTCACAGACATACAATGTGTTGGGTTCCTTTGACTTCACATTTTGGATAAACATTCATGCAAGTTATAAAGTCAGAAACTACGTTCTGACACTGTCATTAATGGTTTCATTTGAACTGCAACCTAAATACGAAGATATCTAGTAGTTCGATTTATATGAAAACTATACTCATTAAACAATAAATGATATATATTACCTTAACGCCAGCTTGAGTGCATATTTTCACCGCATCTTTGACTCCTGGGCGACATGGATCCTGAATACTCAGATTGATGTTAGTTAGATGAAGGGCTATACAGGTTTAATTTGAAAGCATAAGTACAAAACAAGTTCCAGAGCATAATATTTTTTACAACAATACCATATTCAGCATTAAAGAGAATGCTTTCAAGCTCAAAATTTGCAATCTTCATTACATACATGTGATATTTGAAGTATATTTGTTATATATAAATAAACTTAAAGTCTTAATACTTTAGGAATTTAATTATGAACATAGAACTTAATGCCCTATTTGTACAGAAAATTGCAAGTTACGGGGAAAAAACAAATTTCAAAACCTTATAACATTAACACATTTATAATGGAAAAAATACTCTTGCGTCTTACCTTTATTCCAACAATAGCAAGCAAAACAAGCTCGTTATCTGGTAAGGACCACTGGTCTAAATCGTCCTCATTGGACGGAATTTTGTCCAAACCATATGATCTGTATGCAATGGCAACACAACGCAAGCTCCGAGCAGCCATGTCATCGATAGCATTCTTGAAGAATACCTGCAAAAGATATTTAATTAAGTATTATATAGCTAGGAAAATGCTGTAAATATTACCAACTGCTATCAGTTGCTATAATTTTTTAAAAATGAAATTAGTGCACCAATATATAATTGCATAAGTTATCAGAGTAACTTGAAACAACACTATTACCACATTGATATGAATAAAGTGATTTGGTGGTACCCTTAGTCCGTATATATATTTTTTAAATTTCAATTAGCTATCAACCAATAGAAAATGTTTTTCTTATCTCTATTTATTCAGTTCAATGATTTTAATCCCCTCAACAAACTTTCTACGACTTGAAACTGCTGTTCCTGACCTTCTCTTCTTCTATAGACTGAAAGTGACTATTGGAATCAATATATTGAGTACATGTTCCTACAACTATCTCTGCAGCTCCTTTCCAATGTATATGTACTCCAGAGTCCGCCTGCAAGCAAAATTGCAATCAGTATTTCTTATTAGCATATGAAAGATGATGGAAACTATATCCAAGTGATATGATTCCATAATAGCAAAGCAAACAAAATCCACTTCCGTAAATTAAACAGGTTCAAAAATGAGATTTAAAAAATTGAAAGCACAGGGATGGATATTTCGACCTGATAATAGTTATAAAATACAAAAAGATAAAGGGATGAGTTGGTTAATAATTTTATCAAATGATTACCGGTTTCACAGCAACACCACCTCGCTTTTTCTCAGAATTGAAGGGGAAGACATGGAGAACTTTTGAATTTGATCTGATAAGATCAAAATTCATTCCCAACTGCCATGACAACTCAATAAATAAGTTCAGCATCAAATCAATACATTAATAAAGAAAAGGGCGGAAGAACATAAAAAAGAAATAAAGGAAGAATAAAAGAGGGGGGGAAAACCCAGCAAGAGTACCTTCATGGCCCAAGAAAGAATTGCCTTCTCTGTAGGAGATCCTGATACCTCTGCCTCTCCACCATCCTACCAAAGCAAAGGCAGACAAAGAATGTAATGCTTAATAGATATTAATGTCATGATTCAAACATTCGTGAAATAAGAACCACAGATGTAATACCAGTTGAAAGTGAAAGAACAGGTTAGTAAAGAACCTTCTATGAACTTGTATGTTACTACAGTTTATAACAAGACCAGTGCGTTTTCACGGTAGTAAAAACAAATCAATAAATCCAGTTTGCTTATTATTATTTGTTAGCTTGTACATTCATGTAACATCCCGAGGCTGACGAGGGCGGGGAGTGATCGCTGGTGCAAAGAGGCACGGACAAGGAGCGGCTCCTGACAGGCTTCCAGCGGGGGTTACTTGCACGAATGAATTGAATCGACACCCGAAAGAGAGAGATTCCAAAGACTGTGCAGGTATGAGACTGCACAATTTGGGATAGCTTATAAGAATTAATTGGTACTACCTATACTAACAAGATGCATCTTCTTTTCGGTAGCCCAGAACGGAAGACTCCACAGTTAAGCGTGCATGACTTGGAGCAATTCTGGGATGGGTGACCTCCTGGAAAGTTTTCCCGGGAAGTGTGCAAGTGAGGAAAAAGCACACTGAAAAGTCTCGTGTTAGTATGTGGGGATAGTCATTGATTCTTGAAGCGGCCGGGCGTTACAAGTGGTATTAGAGCAGGGCCTCTCTTCCAGTACGGTGTTGTTCGAGGACGAACCATGCGGAAGCTAGTGGGCATGTAACATCCCGAGCGCTGACGAGGGCGGGGAGTGATCGCCGGTGCAAAGAGGCACGGACAAGGAGCGACTCCTGACAGGCTTCCAGCGGGGGTTACTTGCACGAATGAATCGAATCGACACCCGAAAGATAGAGATTCCAAAGACTGTGCAGGTATGAGTCTGCACAATTTGGGACAGCTTATAAGAATTAATTGGTACTACCTATACTAACAAGATGCATCTTCTTTTCGGTAGCCCAGGACGGAAGAACTCCACAGTTAAGCGTGCTTGACTTGGAGCAATTCTGGGATGGGTGACCTCTTGGGAAGTTTTCCCGGAAAGCGTGCGAGTAAGGAAAAAGCACACTGAAAAGTCTCGTGTTAGTATGTGGGGATAGTCATTGATTCTTGAAGCAGCCGGGCGTTACAATTCATATTGGCCAATACAAAAGAAACCAGCAACAATCACACTACAAACACCATCACCAATCTTAGTAGTAATTCCCATTCTGGGAGTAAATTAAGAATGGCTTTATGTGCATCAGGCAACATGCCATAGACAGACAAGTTACAGCCACAGGACATATATTGCAGCTTGCAAATGAACACCCATTTCTAACAGTTGTTTTTAAATCCAATTGTGAGGTTTTGAAACCCTGCATATAAATATGAAGAATCTTTGCTGCAGCAGTAGTCTTGTTTACACTTGCCAAGTTTAACTATCAGAATGTGATTTTTAAAAAATGAGATCTGATTTCATTTGCAAACCAAATCTTTTGTTTAGAATGTTAAAATAAAAAAAATAAAAAATGATTTAATTTTAAAATTTCATGGATTTAATTACTTTTGTTTACAAATCTTATCAAATTTGGTAGAACTCAGAGAGAATTAACTTAATTTTAAATTTAATAATATAAATTAACTTTTTTACCCTTGTTTGATAATCTATTCAATAAATAAAGTTAAATCAATTTTATTTTTAAAGAATGTTAAACATAAAATTTGTTTTTCAAATTAATTCAAATCCTATTTTTCATAATAAATTCTAAATATAAAATTTATTTTTTAAATTAATTCAAACCAAATTATATTATATTATTTCTAATTTTTAAAGAATAAACATAAATACATAATCTTACAGAAAAGACATTAGCTATCAGCTGTGAAACATTACGACCTTATGATGGTTATTGGTTACTGCAGATGAAATCTTAGGGTGCGTTCTGGTGTGCAGAAATATTTTTTATTTTATTTATTAGTTGTATTAATAATTATAAGAGTATCCCTAACAAAAAAACACGGTCCCCACTTTAGTCCCTTACAAAAATAAATTAGTCAGTTAGTTCCTAACAAATTCAAAGTGGACCCATTTTAGTCCTTTTGAGGGACTAATATGGGTCTTTTTTGAATTTGTGAGGGACCACGATTTCAACTAAATGGGTCCACTTTGAATTTGTTAGGGACTAACTGACTAATTTATTTTTGTAAGAGAGTAAAAGGGGGACCGTGTTTTTTGTTAGGGACCAAAAAGGGTATTTACTCTAATTATAAAACTGTTACCTTATTTTTATTATTTTTAAAAATTTGTACAGAAAATAATTAAAAAAAGTATAAATCTTAAAAATTAAAAATAAAGTAAAAATAAAATGACATTTTATAATTATTAATAAAAAATAAAATTAAAAGCAAAAAGAAATTGAATAAACCAAACGCATCTTTAACTTTCTATCTTGCTGGTATCTTCTTCACATGTAGTTGTCACTTAGTAGTACTATCTTTCTTTTTTTGCCCCCTCTTTTAAATCCGACTACGTTTTAGAACTTCAGAATAAACGAGTGCTTATAATAGGAAGCTATATGCTGAAAGAAACCCGCGTGAAACCTATTAATTGTCCTCAATGCACACAAATTCTAGTGCAGCACTACTGGATTTATTCCTGATCTTCCAAAAGATAAAAGAACACATGCAATTATCTACTACACCTATCACTGCGATTGCGTGTGTGTGTGTAAATTTGTCTATTTGAAGATCCTTGAGTTAATTTAGTATCAAATATCACAACATAAAAGGGAATCATAGATTCAGTTGTGAAAATTAAGTAGAAAGGCAGACCTTAGGCACGAAAACATTGCCAGATGTATTTTGTGCAATTCCCTCAGTTATCAGAGACAAAACTTCTGGATGCAACTGTGACAAGTCATCTGGGGGATTTAGTTTATTCCTCCCAACATATGCCTCAACTACAGTCATCTATAAAAGCAAAAAATAAATTACTATCAAATCTTGATAATTCAAGGATTTTAAATATAATGAATGATGAAAATGCAGATAGCTAGGAGGTAGGCAGAATGAACAAATAGCTAGTAAACCTATTTGATAGATTATGCCTATGACAAAGTTATGGATACATTGCCAACAAGCTTGTAGCTCAATTAACATTGGGTGAGGTTCTCTTATCCAAATTCTTGCGCCTCTAACGTAATGAAAAAAAAATGGTGAAGTTGTACGTGCCAGAATGATCATCTAGCATTTGTGAAGGAAAACGCAAATGAAACTAACAAATCTCAAGGTATTAATCTTCATGAAGTTACATTGTTTAATTTTCTGGAAACCTAGTACCAAAAAAAATTCTGGAAATCATCTGCATTTTCCTCAACAATAACATATAGTGGACCATAAATAAGCTGAACATTTTAGGAAAGAAACAATGATCAATCTGTTATGAATCCCATATCAACGTGAGCTACATCAATTAGATAACTATTGAAGCTTTTATTCATATGCATAAATGTAAACTATGGCCATAACTCCTCCTAGCTAGACTATCCAATCCTCCAACCACGGAACCCACCTGATTTAAGGTCAAAGTTCCTGTCTTATCACTGCAAATTGTTGTAGCAGAGCCCATAGTTTCACAAGCTGACAGCCTTCGTACCTGCACGATTGTTGGAAAATATGTTTTAAAACTAAATATGACAAATAGTTGCAAAACTTACAAGTTAGAATATTGTGGTGATTGTTGGATGGTAAAAAGATACTTACCAAGGCTTTGTCTGCCATCATTTTCTTCATTGAGTATGCTAGGCTATCATAAGAGTGATCGAGAAAGAAAATTACACAGATTAGAATAAACAACATCAGACGGCTTAGTTGTGGCTAAATCTTGTGTTGTAAATGAAATAAACTAGCAACATGTACTTACGTTAAGGTAACAGCTAGAGGTAGACCTTCAGGCACTGCAACAACCACAATTGTTACCTGCACGGCTCTATATTTAGTTGAAAAAACTATTACAAAAGATAAAAAAGGATGTACTAAACGTAATCAAGAATTCTCACTTACTGCAATGGTAAAAATTTTGATGACACCATCTACTGCATCGCTAATACTAGTTGTTCCGGCAACAAATTGCACTTTTCCATCCAAATCTTTCGTATGGCCAGAAAAGAATCTAGAATTCCCAAATCATTACACAGGTGGTCAAAGTTGGCACCGAGCTGGTATAAGTAAGTTATAACCTACAAAAACAACAACTGATATTTACCTTCCCAAGAGGACAGCAAGCACAGCAGCAGCTACAGTAAGCCCAACTATGCCAATAAAAGTAGCTACTCCATTCAAACGTACCTATTACATGTCACCAAAAATAAGTTAAAAGTCTTTACGAGTGACGGATATGATTTTCTTTAACGAACAGCACCACAGCTAAAGCAACAGCCTTTTCTTTCTTTGTTTTGGATGGGGCAGGGGGAACCTGTAATGGAGTCTCTTCTCCAGTATCCTCTGAGATACTTGCCATCAGCAATCCCCACTCAGTATTTATACCAACACCCGTTACCTACAGATGGCAGTATGTAACGTGTTAGGGTGGTAGCATCCTAAAAATATTTGTTCCTAGTGCTTAAATACCACTACAATAATTCAATACTCTAAAAAAAAAAAATCATGTTTATATCAACATAGACATTGCTCATCAAATAACAAGCAGACTAGCATAAAAGATATAATATCATATTATACCAGCATAGAACCAACTCCATCTGCTACTTTGCAACCGGACATTAAAAAAGGCGCTTTATGATCCTTGTGAACCTGCAGAACACTCATTGCTTAAATATTATAAGAATTAAAAACTAATAATTAGGTCAATAGAAGGTAAAGACAACATACAATCTTGCTTTCACCAGTCATACTGGACTCATCAATGGAAAATGAGTGACCAGTGATTAAAACTCCATCAGCAGGAACCTGATCACACCCGTAGAGTAATTAACGAAGAAAGAAAACTAATAAAATTTCCAGAGAAATAAACTGAAAAATTATGCAAGCTCACTTGATCTCCTATTTTAAGGGGCACTACATCACCAACAACAATTTCAAATATCGATATTTTTATTGTTCTGCCACCTCTAATGACCTGTAACGAGTTCACGAGTACATGATCAGTTTAACTTCCACATGATTAGTTATGTTCTAATAGTATAATGTTACACACCTCCAATTGTATATTTTGTTTTTCTGCATTTAAGTTCTGAAACTGCAGAGATTGCCGATAATCACTGACAGCTGGAAGACAAAGAGGAAAAAGTAACAACATGAAGTATCCAAATAAGTTAAAGGATCTTCCTATCATCCGTCTTTAGGGATTTTAATATTTTTTATTATAAAAAGTATTAGATGTTTTTAAATTTTCAAAATATTAGAAACTTCTATTTTGCTAGATTTTATTATAATTCCTTAATCAATATCTTAACAAATTTCATAAACTAATACAACTTGAACTAGGGTCGTTAATAGACAACAATAAAAGTTAATCCAAATAGTCACTTGTGCATAGCTCCAGAGAAATTCTTATATAGAGTTAATTTACAGAGACGTTTTTTTTTTTTTTGGTAAACATTTACAGAGAACTTAATTTATTGAGGTAATTGACATATTATGATTTTTAACTCAAAATAACTATAAAAACCTCTTGATGATACAAAAATAACTATATGATACAAAAATCTAAACAATTATTTAAAATTAAATAATAATATACCAATTATTTATTAACTTAATTTACATGACTCTACTTGACTGAGTGTACACTAAATCTATGCAATAATTTCTCTTAACTCAAGTTTTACGGGTGCGGTGGGAATTTGGGCAGCCATAAATTCAAGTGCAAGTAACAATTTACTGGTGAAGAAAAAAAAAAGTTTATCCTATCAAAGATTTCATTTCTTTCCTTTTTTTTATCCTATAGAAGCATACAAATAATTTGACAAGATTAAGTACATTTATATACATCAAAACGAAAGAAACTGTTAAATCCATTACCAGTAACTACAATGACAAGTAATACAGCAAAAGCAATGCTTCCCCCATCATACCATCCTTCTTCCAAACCCTAGCGATTACGAACAAAGGAAAAGGATAAACCTTGGTGAACGATATCAATTTCAATTAAAACGAAAGAAACATTCCAACGACAACACCAAGCACAGTGAAGAAACAGGCATACTGAGAGAAAAAGGCAAGGGTCCCAAAATAAACGCATAAAATAAAAAGTATAACATAGTATGAACAGAATGCAAATAAAAAATAAAGCAAATATCCATTGTGGATGAAATGTGATGAATTCACTTTATCTTGTTATCATGTTCAAACCTGATAAAACCTGGTCAGATTTATCTAAAGATTTTCTTTTAAATCTAACTCCTATTAAGAGAGGCCAAAGTATTTATCATTCATATCCTTTCACAAAACGAGGCACCTATTAATTTTGCTTATATTACTACTTATGTGATTGATGAAAACTAGCAAATAAGGGTGTTAATCACACCTCTGTTTTTATTCCAAGTACCAATGACACCGCAGCTGCTATAATCAATATTATAAGGGTCGTATCTTGCCAAGATTCCCATAGAAACCTCTGTAAAACAACCACAAAGAATTAATACCAGCATAGCATCTAATTCATCAACTGTAATTAAGAAAAAATAAATAAAAAATGAGAAGATAACATCATAAAGAATGTACCCAGAATCTTCTCCCTTTTTTCCGAGGATATGTATTAGTACCAAATGCATTTTTCCTACTCGATAGATCAACATCATCTCCGCTAATCCCTTTATCTGGATTTGATTTTAGTGAGTTTGCTAAGCCTTTAACCTGGATAAGATATCACTAGTTTATATTAGCAAAGCACATTGCTTCAACATAACGCCACAAACAAAAATATGAAGTAGACTTGCCCCTCCATATTGTTGTAATGCAAGAATATTCTGATCCTTAGACATTGAAACAAGTTGTTCGAGCCCGACAGTATAGTCACCAACTGGAGTTGGGGATGCCACTGCTATACCTGTCACTGTGATTCAAAATATCAATTGAAAGGTGATAATGAGTAATTTAAAACACAATCACAACTCATAATTCATAAGTTTTAACCGAATACAGATATGTGAACTTAGTGTTATAACAATAAACAAAAAAAAAAAAAAAAGGAAGTTTGTACTTAGCATAAACAGATAAATTAATTGAAAGCTACAACCAAGATTCGTGCAAGAGAATACAGATTGATTTGTATACATCCTATACCAAGTAGGACCTAAAAGCAGTTCATATTACAGTAGTTCTACAATGGTGGGTGACTTTCAACAGTTAATATATCTAAAACGCATATCCACCTAGGAATATTTATCTGCCGCTTCTAGTTTCTAGCTTCTACATGGCAAATTTGAGAAAAATGAAAATCAACTGATTGCAACTGCTGAAAAAGCAATAAAGCATCAATACCAAACTGTTCTTTGTTTTGGATTTTATGCCAGTAGTTGGCCACAAAGCTGCACTTCTAATGACCACTGCTCTGTTTTTCTACAGACTTTTCCTTTTACAGTGGCGGCAGGTTAATAATTAACAAAGTTATTATTCTTTCGAAGAAGCTTTTGGCAGGTAAGGTTACAGACTATAGAAAGATTGGGGTGGGAGGGAATGGAAGCTATATAAATATATATAAAAGTAAGTATACCTAGTTCACGTTCACCGGCCAATCTGAAAAGCAAAGCTGCCTAATAGAAGAGTGAATCATTGATTAGAAAAGAGAAAATAAGGTTAGAATTGAACAATTGGGAAACATTTTAGCGATTGAGAAACATTACTCTTATGACTTGAGCATGGGCTCTAATCATGCTTTTCTTTTGCTCTTTCTCCTCTTCCTTTTTCAAGTCAAGAGTATATCTAAAACGCCTGGACGCATTGAGCACGAATGCTGCTTGCTGCAAAGAAGCAAAACTTGATTTCAGATTCCTTGAAAAATTCAAGCACACTGCTAAAGTAGCTATTGTTCCTATCCTAGTCCTTGCCAATTAAAAAAAACAAAAAACAGGATTGGGGGATAGTAAAATAACTGTGCAGAAGAGCAACAGAAATCCT
The DNA here is from genome assembly GCF_033153095.1 of Gastrolobium bilobum. Taxonomy (NCBI): domain Eukaryota; kingdom Viridiplantae; phylum Streptophyta; class Magnoliopsida; order Fabales; family Fabaceae; genus Gastrolobium; species Gastrolobium bilobum. The sequence goes on from NW_026899007.1 coordinate 30,108, forward strand.
ATGTTAAATGACACTAATAAAAAAAGGGAAATATTATTCACCTTTCACATGAGATATCATCTCTCATTTACTCTTATTTCGATTTTCGTATCCTATCTTTTTCTTTTTTTCCTTTTTTTCGTAACGGTGGAACCCACTTATTTTCTCTCTACAACATAAAATAACTATCTTATGTTAAATGACACTAATAAAACCCAAAAATAATAATAATGGAATCTATCCCTCTTTTGTGTGAGTAGAATAATTGTTTCTGCGTAAAAAATGAGATAAATATAACCCTTAATCAAATTACCCAAAACCTTGCTGTTAGCATGGTATGTTTAGAAATGAATGCATGTATGAGATTGAGAAACAAGAATGTAATGTAATGTATGAATTGGGATTAATATGAATGAAATGAGGGGTTGGGTTGGTTGGTTGGTTCTTACTCTCCAACGCTTGAGGGTCTCGGGAGGTGCATTTTTGGTGTGGGCAATGTCGAAAGGATCGTCGGGATCGACGAGGAAGTCGTCTTCATCGTCTTCATTGTTAGTTGTGGGGTCGTCAGGGTTCCTGCTGCTGCTGCCGCTTGCAATGGTGACTGTGAGGAGGCCATTGGAGGATGACGTCGAACCACGCGACGTCGACGTCGTCATGTTTATGTTGTTATTGCTACTGCTCATCCCTTCCCTTTTCTTCCTTCCTTCACAATGATGTTATTGCTATGCTAAGCATTTCTCAATTCATCTCAATTATCCCAATGGTATGCTGTTTCCATGTGCCTGCTGCTATTTTCCTATTGTTGACCAATGACCATGTCAATAACTCATCATCAAACATACATTACCCTTTTCTCTCTCTCTCCTCTCTCCAGTTTCTTCCAAATATAAATATAGATGATATCCCAAACAAACCCTATATATATATAAGGCAGCTATTGCTAAGCATCATCACCAAATAGCAAGGCACGAGCTTGCGGTCTGCCTGTGACTCTGAACCACCATCCATTATTATTCTTTCTTAATACATAATATTACATTTATTTATTTCTGCAATTGGAATGTATAATGTACAACTAGAGCCGTCAAAAATGCCGTAACCAGTGGCGTGGGGTGTGTGTTAGGAGTGTGTGTAAGTGTAGGGTGTTGTGTTTCAATTCTTTGTAACTTCCAAAAAAAAAAGAAAAAAATGCCCTAACCCCGTGGGCCACCCCTTGGGCCCTCATTTTCAGCCCTCAAATCTTCTTATATTCTAAAGGAATGACATTCTTTGGCAAGTTTGCTCATGTAACATCCTCGTCTCGAGCCGGTTCAATTAACATACACATGATATAAACAGAAACAGCGGAAGACTTAACTTACGAAAATATGAGCTAACTTTTTCTTTTTCTAACTTAATTCTTACTCGGCGTAAACGAAAATCGGGCAGAGTTTCCTCTATAAATCGGACAACTGGGGATTTTCCAATCCCACTCAGAAGCATTTCCTGATAAACAGTTTATACAACATATCAATTCAGAAATACCAGATATCCAAATATAATCAAATACCCATACATGGGCGCATGCATAACATGGCTCCGTGCCACTAAATCTAACAGCATGCCATCAAAACATAAACCTATCTGAATACTACATCATCATATAACGTTCTTGAATACTCAAATGTACATGCATCAAACTGACAGACATGTACAAAACATATACAGGCCATATACAAAATAAAGGATCAATATCATGATCCATCAAATGCGAAAATACTAAAATACATCAAACACTCCAAAAAGGTAGTAGCCTACAGCCACTCAAAATCCGGTCTGTCAACTGCCTCAGCCACGTGTCGTGTCCCTGCCTAGTGAGGACTCACCGGAAATCTGGGCACCTGAAAATGTGTCCCCAAAGAGGGGTGAGATTACAAATCTCAATAAGCTCCAGGTTTATAGAGAATTCTCCATACCCCTGGCTCACTCCTGCATGAAAGCCAGATACAAAGTATACGAATACAACATATAACAGATATCATAACAGAACAGAGCATATATCCATATCATATCAGAGATGTGCGCCGTCATTCCCAAGGGAGGACCCCAAGCGGAAATCAACGCACGTGTTCCCGAGGGAGGACCCCAAAGCGGAACCAGACATATCAGAGGAGTACACCATCAGTCCCGAGGGAGGACCCCAAAGCGGACGTCCGGGTACTATACAATCAATGGCCAGAGATTGTTACAGAAATCAAATTACAGAAGTCATATCAGAGCAAAACATATCACGTTATCAAATAACTCTATATGAATGCATCTATACAAAGCATCTAAATCACAGTCATACAGTCCAACCATAGTTCACTAACCATGGTGGAGCACTCAAGCAGGAAAGACTCCTTAAACATAGAGCTTACCTCTTGAAGCTTTACCAATACGCTTACTTGTGGAACAAGTTACTTTTATCACTTCAAGAGATTTCCGATCCTTCTCAATCCCTAGGCACACCTAGAGAATAATTTACAATGCATCAATAAAATGATGCAATACCATAATTATTTCATAAGCATACATTTTATCGCTTATTTTCCTTTCTTTGCATTTTTGCCAATCCTATGCCAATACACAAGTCTAGACCTCTTTATAACCGTTGGTGTTCTTTAATTTAATCAACCATTCCCTTAGGAATTTTCAACATAAATCATGCTACTTTTCTTCAAAACTCATCACTTTTATACAATTTATTACAACACATTTTATTTAAAATAAAATGTACAAAATATATCCCTAAATACCCTATAGGTCGAATCCTATAAGGGGAATTTCCAAAGATCCTTCTCTTTTACAATACATTTTCGTTACTTCATTACAACTTGCAAACACCTAGGAATGCTTCCACTAAATTCCTATTTTGAGTTTAGACACCAAGTCCTTTTTACTTAGGCATTCTTACTAACTCATCCATTTTCACTCATTTCCAACACACTATACCTTCACAATACATAATATAATTTTTCCACAATAACTCCTACTCACTCCATGATGGCCGAAACCTAGGAGGAAAATGCAATAGGGCTTTTAAATTTTTATATCACATGTGGATGCTTACTCAACACTATAACTTCCTAAACAACAATAATCTATCATAAATTTCACATTCTAACATCAATTATTCCCCACTCACAACATGCTCATATATTTCATAACTTAAATCATCAAAATTATATCATGGAAATAGAGGTTTCTTACCTCTAAACACTTGTACAAAGCCTAGAGAGCAATCTCCAAGCCAAGCTCCATCAAAAACTCACTTTTTCTCCTCCAATGAATAGTAACTCGAAAATGAGAGGAGGAATAACTCTTTACACACTCAACAAAACCTCAAATTGATGGTTGGAATGGGTTCATTGGGTGTTTTACAAGCAATTTCATGTGGTGGGTCTTTGAATTTGGAGTAGAAATGATGGAGAATCAAGGAGAAGAAATTCAAAACCCTACCCCCCTTCTCCAATGGTGCAGCTCGGTTTTGAGAGGGTGAGAGGAGAGAGAAACTGATTTGGGATAATGAGACTAAGTCACTTATAAGGCTAGCACATGTGGCCTTTTTTAACAGATGTTTTTCTATCGCGTATTTTAACTTAAATTGACCCGGAACTAACTTAAAACTACGAACATATTTTTATTTTTCTAAAATCATTTACATTAATTTTTATCTATTACAAAACAATATTCATAATTCACAGTATGGTTTCTGCACCGTTTTTGACGAAATGCACTGTGAATCACTAATTGTACTTTATTTACTTTTAAAACTTAACACTTATAAACTTATCATTTTCTTGGGCCTATATTGACTTGCTTGGCATAAATTGGACTTTCTTATTCTTATTTCATCAATTATTTATTTCTGGACTCTACCGGTTGCTTAAACAGCAGTACAAAATACCCGGTAGAAACACTATTCACGAGATTTTCACGGAAAGTGTCAGACTATACAATTTTTCGTTCTGAACTCATATTTGTCATCAGAATTTTCAAATTATGTTCCTAAAATTATTTTGCTCATTTTAAGCTCTACCGGTTAATTCACAAAACTGTAAATTCTCCGGCAGAACGCACTGTTCATAACATAGTCATGATTACAGTCAAAATACTCGAAATCGCTCACTGAATCTAATTATGGCATTTAAATCCTTAAATTAAATCTCTAACTAAGATTTACCAGTTAGGGTCATTATAGCTCACGTGTCGCTTTCTCCTTCACTTTCAGCTTGCTTTGTGTTCACGCTACAAAATTTTAAAAACCTTTCATTCTTTGGTAAATCAGTGAATAAAATAAATATAAAACAAAATCAATTTTTCAAGAGCAAATCGATGGACGAGATTTCTTAATTTAAATCAATGGTCAAGATTTGTTATAAATGTTAGCGGCAGACAGTTCATTTAATGTACCTCTGTTTTCTACAAATTATTAATATCTCACTGCTTTCTGAATTTCCAAATTTGAATTTGAATTGTAACTTTAAATTTTAAATTTGATTTTTGAATTCTAAATGGTGGCAGGCAACTCATTTAATGTTGAGCTTCCTTCTGCATTGGATTTGTTAAAGAATTTATAAAATACATCTGCTTCTGTTTTTTCTATACGAACGCTTCGGGACGATTTGGTTGCTTCTGTTTATTGTTTCTTTTGTTGTTGCTGCCAAATATCAACTGTTTACGCATTGCTTCCTCAATGAAATCGCTTCTTGCTTCTCTCTTTTTTTCATCTTACAACAAATATGTTTTCAAAATATGATTTTCTGAAGGATGTCAATCCTGCCAATGAGGATTGGAGGATTAAGGTGAAGGTGGTTCGGGCTTGGAAAGTTCCTAACTTTCAAGTAAAGATTTTGACGACAATGTTGAAATGGTTTTATTGGATGAACAGGTAGTTGTCTGCATTTTTTAAATCTTCCATCTTTGCTCTGATCGTTTTAATTAACGTTATTGATGTAAGTTGGCTGCGTTTCTTTGTAGGTGCGGAAGAAAATCCATGAAGGAGAGTGTTATTCTATAAAAAAAATTGGAGTTGGATTCAATAGCGATATGTTCAGGCCAACCAAGCATCAATATCGTTTGTCTTTCAACTTGAGGACTGATATTAAATCAATTGTTGATTCTAATATTTCTGAGAGTGAATTTGATTTTGTTAATTATGACATCATTGAGAAAGAAAGAAACATCTGACTCTCCTTATTTAGTGGGTAATATATTTTTTCCTTACTATTGTTCATTTTTTAATTGTTGCATTTTTTTTGACAAGCTCTTTGCTGCCCTCTTTGTTTTGTAGACGTCATTGGTTTAATCTCAAGAATTGGGGAAGTTTGTGATCGTGTGATTTCTGGTAGGAAGACGAAAATGGTTGTGTTGGAGCTTGACAACCTGAGGTATTTTAAATGTCAGAGTTAAAGAAAATAATTTTGTTGTCGCTATGTTATCTTATATGTTTCGTGTATGACATTGTTCCTGCTGCAACTCATATGTAGGGGTCACAAGCTGGAGAGCACTTTGTGGGAGCATTATGTGGATGAGGTGCAGTCTTTTTTGGCAAACAGTGACACTTCTCATAACGTCATAATAGTTCAACTGGGAAGGATCAAATCTTTTAGGGGTAAGTTTTCCCCAAACGAAACATTATTCTATTTTTATTCAATATTTTCTCTGACTATGTTGACACCGGTGATCAATTCTCATGATTCCGTTGTTGGAGAATTTAATTTTTCAGTTGTTCGGACTGCAAAAAAAATAAAGCTTGAGAAAGAGTTACGTAATTTCTAAATTAGATTTGTATTTTCATTTCAGTGGCATGTATATATATTTTTTTCTTAATTAGATGTGAAAACCATTTCATTTGCTTATGCAGATTAAAAATGCTGATCATTGAAATTTTTTCTTTCTTTTTTTAAGTATATTTGATGCAGAAGCATATGAGAATACCCCGTAGATTGGCCTATTGTGATTGAAGAGTGTTATTTAGTGTCTTGGAGAGAAGATGTTTAAAGAAATCTTGTTGTTATTTAAACAAAATGTTGAAGTTACATTTTTTTTGTTGGAGTTACATTTTTAAATGTTAAAAACGATTCCTTTTTTTGGGTTATTGTAGTGACATTTTTTAGATGTTCAAATCATTTTGTGATATTTTGCTATGTTGACTTCAACCAATGATAATGTTATGTGATGTACATCCCAACCTACGATTTAAATTTGAAAAAAGTTTAAATTTGATTCAAACTTTTGGTTCTTATGGATATATATTTAAAGTTTGGGCTTTTATTGACCTTGATTCAGTGAAATTCAAATATTTACTTTAAAAAAAAACAAATCTCTAACTACTAAAAACATTTCAACCTACGATTTAAATCTAAAAAAGTTTAAATTTGATTCAAACTTTTGGTACTTATGGATGGATATTTAAAGTTGGAAATTTTATTGACCTTGATTAAATAGAATTCAAATATTTACTTTTTTTCAAAAACAAAAAACAAATTTCTAACTACTAAAAACATCCCAACCTACGATTTAAATCTAAAAAAAGTTTAAATTTGATTCAAAAATTCTGCATCGAAAATTGTTAAACCTATTAATAATATTTATTATTATGTAATTAAACTAATGAATGGTCTTTTGATATTACCCTATTCAACTATAAATTGTTTGATAGAATATTAAACGTACCAACTCAAATATTTTCCAACTCTTTTTTTTTTTGAAATAAAGGAAATTACATCAGTTGTTACATAATCTGAGGTTACCAAACCCCGGTTCATCCCTACGAATAAGTGGCACACACCCAACAGGGGGTTGCTCTAAAACACAGAGGTTCCAATCTTCGTGGTCATGGCTGAAGCCTGCGAGCCAGTCGGCCACCATATTCCCTTCTCTAAAGGTGTGAGTGACGTTAACTGACCAAGGGCTGGCTAAGCATCTCCTAATTCTGGAAACCAGTGCAGCGAGGGGATGTTGATTACTGCAACCAGATAAAATGAGTTGTACTGCCGTGAGAGAATCACTCTCCACCCAAACATGTCTATGTCCTGCATTCCAGGCAATCTCGACTCCATGGGCCAGACCCCAAAGCTCCGCTCGGAGAGCCGTTCCACTCCCCGTGTTTCTATGGTAGCCTAGAATCCAGTTCCCATTCGCGTTCCTGATAACCCCACCACAGCTAGATTTTGAGCCTCCATTCGAGCATGAACCGTCAGCATTTAGTTTAACCCAACCTGGATGGGGAGCTTTCCAGAAAACTAAATGATCCACACTATCATTCGCACGCAGCCCTCCCTTAGCCAGTTTTCTGTTAGTGTCAACCTAGTTCCTAGCATAGAGGAGCGTCTTCGTGGTAATGGACATAGGGGTAAAGGGTTCCCCCTCAAAGATGAATTTATTCCGGGCTTGCCAAATGTGCCAACAAAGAATACCAAATAAGACGTTCCATTTCATGCCATGCACTCTATACTTGACAGAGGATGTGAGATTGCCATCAACCCAACCTTCCAGATCAAGCTGGAAAAAATCCCTACGAAGCGACGTAGGAACCCAGTTGTCCCAAATGGTTCTACTCCCATTGCAGTCTCTAAGGACATGCAGGCAATTTTCACATGCGCCACGACATCTCGAGCAAGCATCATCGGTGACAAGATGCCTATCTCTCCTGTTAGCATTGGTTAGGAGTTTATTTCCTTTGAGAAGCCAAAGAAAAGCCCTAATACGCTGGGGACCCTCCCATTTTCAAACGATGTTCCAGTTATTCATGCTGGCAGTTTGGGGTCTGTCCACAATAATATCATAAGCCAATTTTATAGAGAACCTCCCATCATGAGAGAAGTCCCAAACCACAACATCATTTCCCAGGGATGGGTCAGGGGGGCTATGGCAGCTAAACGAGCACAGGTGCCATCATCAAGGAAAGTTTGGATGCTGGGCCAGTTCCAGGAGCCATCAGGGGTAACATATCTGTCTACTGTCCAATCCGCCTGGTCTTCAGGGATAGGGATTAAAGCTTGGTGGGCTAAGGTGTGCCATCTAGGAATCCATTTCTCTGCCCAGAACTTTGTCCCTTTCCCATCCCCAAGCTGGCTACTAGATCCTTCCAGAATGCTTGGCCAGACTTTGACAATTCCTTTCCAGATAAAGGAGGAGGATCGTCTAGATGAGATATGGGGAAAAAGGTCATTCCCAACGCTATATTTATTCTTGAGGACTCTCAACCAAAGGTCGTTGCGCTTAGTGAGCAGGCAATGACCCAGTTTCATCATCGTGGCTTGGTTCATCTTCTGAGTATGGTGAATGCTAAGACCCCCCTTCATCTTTGTGTCTGCAAACTTTCTCCCAGGACACCGCATGGACCTTACGGCTTTCCGCATCAGAGCCCCAAATAAAATCTCTGACCCTCTTGTCAATTTCCTTACACGATCGAGCTGGGAGAGGGCACGCCATCATGGTATATAAGGGTAGGGCAGAGAGAACCGATTGGGCCAGGGTAGTTCTTCCTGCAAGAGATAATGTTTTCCTTTTCTAACTAGAGAGTCGTTGGTCTATTCTTCTGAGAACATGGCCGAACGTGGAATGGTTGAGCCTACCATGGATGAGTGGAATTCCAAGGTACTTCCCAAGGTCCATCGTTACTGGATATCCCAAGGCATTGGAGATCTCAGTGGTGCAATTGTGGTTGATATTCTTAGAAAAGAATATTCTGGTCTTATCCCTACTAACACGTTGGCCGGATGAGGAACAGAAGCACTCAAGAATGCAAGAGATGAGATGAGCTTGCTCCATCGAAGCTTCTGTGAATAGAAGAAGATCATCTGCCAAAAAAAGATGGGAAATCGGTGGGCATCCTTTCCTCAGAACCACAGGTTTCCACACTTTTTTGTTGCAGGCTTCATTGATAAGTTGAGCTAGTCTCTCAATACATAGCACGAACAGGTAAGGGGAGAGAGGGTCGCCTTGTCTCACCCCTCTTGTTGGTTTAAAGTCCTTCGTACTACTCCCATCCCAAAGGACATTCATGGTGCTTGAGGAGACGCATTCCATAATTATATTCAAAGCTCTCAAAGGGACTCCAGCTTCAACCAATGTTTGTTTGAGAAACTCCCAATTTACACGATCGTATGCTTTCTCCAAGTCCACTTTGATTGCCATCCAAGCTTTCTTCCCTCTCTTAATCCTCATGGAGTGGAAGATTTCTTGGGCAATGACAATATTGTCTGAGCTATGTCTACCTTTGATGAAGCTACATTGGTTAGGCTGCACCAGGGTGTTCATGTGAGGTCTTAACCGATTTGAAAGGATCTTAGTCACAACTTTGTAAATCACATTGCACAGGCTAATGGGTCTTAGTTGCTTCAAGGAGGAAGGGTTGTCCACTTTGGGGATAAGACAAATGAACGTCTGATTGATGGCACTAATCTTCTCCGGACAAAGGAAGATTTCCTTGATAAGAGAACAAACTGAACCCTTAACTTTGTCCCATTGACTTTGAAAGAAAATTGCTTGTAAACCATCCGGGCCAGGGGACTTGTATGGGTGCATAGCGAAGATAACATCTTTGATCTCTGAGTCAGTGGGGGTAGCTCCAAGACGCAAGAAAGACAAATCCTGAACGATGGGAAACCAGCTCAGAGGAATTGGAGGGTGAATGGTGTCTTCTGCAGCATACAACTTTTCGAAGAAATCCACCGCCAGGTTTTTGAGCTCCAAAGGATCTGATACCCACGAATTATTATCGTCAAGGAGCATCAGGATTTTATTGGTTCTACGCCTGATCAGCGTTGCAGAATGGTAGAAATGCGTGTTCTTATCCCCATAAACAAGCCAATTACTTCTAGATTTTTGGAACCAATTTAGTTCCTCTTGAAGATAGATGGTGTTTAGCTCGTTCCAAAGCTCACCACGCAGTCTCTCAAGGGAGTGGTTTGGGTGCCTACTAAGTTCCTCCTCTACACCTCTCAGCCTGGCATGAATTCGGAACTTAGTATTTAGGTGAGCTCGAAAAGTAGTACGGTGCCACAAGGACGCTTCCTCCTTGAAATTCAAACTAGCATGAGCCCAGGGCATGGAGCCAGCCCAGCAATCATCGACAATTTTGCGAAAACTATCTCACGTAAGCCATGAGGCTAAGAACCTGAACAATTTCTTCCCCCCACGCTCCATGTGGTTAGGAGGTTCCCCCAGAAGAATGGGCCGGTGATCAGAACTGAAGAAAGGTAGGTGCTTGACTGCTCTATTCGGGAAGGAAATCGTCCAAGTCATGTTCGCCAGTGCACGATCCAATCTCTCCAAAAGCGTGCCTCTTTTCCATGTGAAAGTGGGACCAGAGAAGCCTAGGTCAAGGAGGTCACTGTGAAAAATGCAATCTCTAAATTCTCTGATGGACCCCTGGCAAGGTGGGGCTCCATCTTTCTTTTCAGAATCCTGAATGTAGGCATTAAAATCTCCTAGAAGAACCCAAGGTGTACCAGTATCTTGATTAAGATTCGGAATTTTCTCCCACAGCATCCTTCGTTCTATCCGTCTAGGGCTGGCATAGATAAAGGTTATGAGCTCCTCTTTTTGAGACACTTCCCATCTAACTTTCGTATGGATGTATTGGTGGTCAGTATCCACAACCGAAATGGAGACGTCGCTTTTGTTCCATAGCAGCCAGAAGCCACCAGAAAACCCCAAGGGATCCTGGATGAAAAAACTGTCGAACCCAAAATTCTTTATTCTCCGAGTTGCTTTCGCTCCACCAATCCTAGTTTCCATCAGAGCAAGAATGTGGATGTCATGTTCCTTATTGAGATCTCTCACTAGCATAGGGAGGCCTTTTTTGCTGGCCCCACGGCAATTCCAGCTACAAATATTCATTAAAGACATAAAAGACATAAATAATAAAGATAGCAAAAGGACCTTGACAAAAAGTCTAATAATCATCAGCAGATAAAGACAGACAAAGGAGCAACAGCTCGAAAACTCCCAGAGGGCAACGTCAACTGAAAAACTAGTTGGAGTGGGGACCACTCCCAACTAGTGCCAGCACTTGGTCTAAGGATGCATTTTCCTGATCCTGGGATGCATGTCTCATCATGTGCAATATGTATGCCTCCCTTGCGAATGTCACCCTCGATGTCGTTTCCTCCATGCGCTGTTTGTCCTCCAAAAGGTTCTGAGCCTCAGCCTGCTTACCCGCAATCTTAGGAGTAGGCAGCTGAGAACATATGCCCTTTGTAGTGTTTCATTCCTGGCCTCTTTGCATGGATGTAGGCCCCACTAGGCTACTTTGAGATTTAGGGTTTTGTATGATCTCTTTTCTGCTAGACGCTTCTCCCAACGAGACCTTACCCCCTGTCTTCCCGATTGGACCGTTCTTCAAGGTCAACTTCTTAGCATTGGATAAGGGCCTGCTGTTTGTAGCTTTTTCTGACCCCTGCTTACCAGCAGTATTAACCAGATTTTCCTGAAGCTTCGGACCGGTTAAAGCTCCAGGGTTGTCAGGTCCTGTCCCTGCCTGTTACCAACTTCACCCGCAGGCAACGGTGCTACTCGGTCAGCTGAGGTCTGCAGTGGTTGCTTCGCTGGAATAGCTTTGGTTCTTCTTCTTTGAACTACCATCCAAGCTCCAAAGGCTTCATCCCCTCCAACATTTTGCTCCTTCCCATTACCGGATTTGGATGAGTCTTCGTGGGCGCTGCCAGTTGTTTTCACTGATGGGCCAGTCTCCATCGTTTTCCCTTTGCATTGGTCTCTACGGTGGCCATACTGGCCACACTCAAAGCACACAAGGTGCAGGCCTTCATAGGCAACCTGGTATATTTTTCCACCGATCCTGACTTTGGAAATAAGGCTTTTGCGTAGGTCGACCTCCACACAAATGCGGGCATACCTAGCTTTATCAGTGCATTCATCAAGCCCACCCTCATTCTTTCTAATGGAGTTCTGGTCAACCTTCAAATGTCTCCCCAGTAGGCACCCTATCCGCCAAAGCATGCGAGATGAATAGAACTCCATTGGGAGGCTAGGAACACGCACCCAGACAGCCAACTTTTTGATCGATTCATCATACGGGTCAAAATATGGTCTCCATCTCTGGATGGTAACATAGTGTCCTGCCACTATCCATGGCCCTTCATGGAGGACATGGTTGTAGTCTTTCTGCTCGGTGCACTTTAGTAACTAATAACCATTATCAAGCTCTATCATTTCGTGCCTTCCCTGCAGGTTCCACATGTTTAAAAGTCTCGTCTTCAGGAACTTCAAGTTTATCTTCTTACCCAATAGTTTTATGATTAAAGTTGCCCTCCATTTCTGGCACTCCACTTTGTGCTCTTCCTTGGAGAACCGGAGAACTGGACACATGGGGTCATCATCCTCATCCGGGACCACATCCCCACACTCTTCCTCCTCTTCCTCTCTTCTTTTTTTCTGGATCCAGTCTTCATCCTCACTTTCAGATTCATTTCCCCCACCATTAAGATGAAGGAGTTTGTCCTTGTAGGAAACCACCTTTCTCTTCATGCAACCCCCTAAAGTTTTCTTTTCTGAGCACTCCTCATGGATTCCGTCGACCTCTACTTTGTCATCTCTCTTCGGCTTGTCCACCATAGGTTCGTCCATAGCATCATCTTCGGGGATGGCTCCTTTGGGTTTTTTAACGCTCCTCACTCTCAGGTCTTCTTCCTCTAGGGAGAGATCTCCGTCAGTCCCTCGTTCTCTTCTCTCAGACATTTCCTCCTCGGCTCACTGGGTTTCTTAGTTTTTTCCAACTCTTTATCTCTTATATATGTCACAAATACACAGATCACAAAGAGTCGATTTAAAGGCAACTGTAAAATATATAGATAGTAGTATATTCCCGTGCGATGCACGGGGAAAAAAGATCAAAAATTCTATCGTTTGCCGTGGTTGGTTAATTGCACTGCAAATCTTATATTTACAAAAAGCTGTGTTGTTATTTTGTTCTATACTTCAGGTGAAAAAAATTACAGCATTGACACAGAGCTTTGCAAATATCAACCACAAACAAAAATCTGTTATTCAGAGAGATAATTAATTTTGCATACAACTACATCATAATACACCATAATACGTTATAATACACCATGTTAACATGAGAAAGGGATATAAAAAGAAAAATGCATACAAATCATTGTTAACTATAAGATTCATCAACAAAATCAAGGTAACAATAACACCAAGCAAATATGGATTTAAAATATCAGCTTTTACCTATAATATGAAAACGCTATTCATTCAGTATCATTTCTTAGCAATTATTGAAGGGATGAGTTCAACACTTATTAAATATGTCATTTCTTGTGTGATTTTCGTTCCTTGTGCCTACGATACATAAGGCAAAAACTCATTAAATAAGTAACACTAATATGTTAACACCCAAAAGTCATAGTATCAGCAAAAAAGAAGAAGATTGGATTATATTTTTTTAAGGACCAAACAAAATGTTGTCTGAACGGGATTTGAATGCAACTTAATCAAATAAGCAGTATAAGTCATATTTTTTGCTTATATTACAACAAATGCATATGAACAGAATAAAAGCAACTACACTAATCTTTGAGATAGACTTTCATTTATCGCAATCACATTTAAAAAATTATAATAAATAATTATTATTTGCAAGAGTTTGTGTCGTTAGTATTTGAAATTTTACAAATTTGTATTTACAAAAATTAAAATCAGATTTAGGAATTTAATTATAAAAGAAGAAGGACGAAATTTTAATTTAATTATAAAAATGTGTTTGTGGGTCGGCCCTCTGGGCCGAGTCCAGTTTGTCACCTCTAACTATCAACATGTAAAAGGTTTTTATATTTATCCACAAAAAAACATTTTTATAGTTGCGTCTAGGTTTTTATATTTTATCTCAGAGATAAACTTTCATTTACTACAATCAGATTTATAAAATAATTATTATTATTATTATTATTTTTGCAAGGATTTGTGTTGTTAGTCTTTAGAATTTCAAAAATTTATATTTATAAAAATTGAAATCAAATTTAGTAATTTAATTATAAAAGAAGAAGGATAAAATTTCAGTTGAATTATAAAAATATATTAGCGGGCCAACCCTCCAGGCCGAGCCCAGTTTTCCATCTCTAACTGTCACTATTTTATATAAATATTTTTTTTTGCAAGGATTAGTGTCGTTAGTCTTTGGAATTTCACAAATTTATATTTACAAAAATTGAAATCAGATTTAGTAATTTAATTATAAAAGAAGAAGGATAAAATTTCAATTGAATTATAAAAATATATTAGCGGGCCGGCCCTCCAGGCAAGAACGCACCAACTCAAATATTTTCAACTTAATCGATTCTACGATGCAAATTTGCTTCAAGCTCGAATGTTCAACAACAAGCATGGAAAGAATTAGGCCGTAATACTTCAAACATCTATACTTCTCATATGATTGTTGAAACTGTTTATTTTTTTAGCTTTTTTTGGCATTGGCTTTTGCTTATAAAATTGTTGGAGTTCTTTTCTGGATTGAGTTTTTTTGCTTACAAAAATTTTATTTTATTTTTGTTGCATGTTCTAGGTTGAGTTTTGCTATCTTACTCTAAATTTGACCCCTTAATTAATAACTGTATTTACCAATTTGAAATAAAAATTAAGATTATCCGTGTTTGATTTCCCTTTATTTTTGTCACGCAATTCTAATCGTAGTTGCTTCCTCTGTTGTTTGGATTAGTCTTAGTTTTGATTGATGGAAAAAACAAAAAAATGTGTCTGTTATCTAGATTCAGATGATTGGATGATGATATGCCTGAGGTGTTTGGTTGAGGAGAAATATTATGAATGATAGGGAAATGTTATGTATAGGGAAATGGGTGGGAAGTGAGATTGGTAAGAAAATGTAAGAAAAATTTGTTTGGTAGGAAAATATTTTACTGGGGAAATTAGATAAGTTTTGTAAAATCTATGTTTGGCTTTTGGTAAAATATAGATGCGAAAAAAATATGATATTACAAAAATATCCTTTTTTTTTTTAAATGACGAAACAGCCTTGCTGGCCTTTATGTTAAAAATATCCCAACGGTCATTTGCAAATCGTGTGTGTAGGCAACGTCCATATGTTAAAAAAAGGAAAAAGTCTGTCTTTGCAAGTGTCGAGTTTTTCCGGTGAGCAACCATCAGAAGCGGCACCACTGACCTTGTTCCAGACAGTCACAATGTTCGCATACAAAGAAGGCGGAGGTGAAAGAGAACACAATCAAGTCATCAATGGAACACACCCTGCAATCTCTAGCACACTTACAATTAAGATTGGAAGCAGCAGCAAACAAGGTGAAGAGTATTCTGATCTATACGAGTATTCTGATGACACTGCCGATACAAAGCTCAAATATGTGACATGTGTTCCAGTTCCTGAAGCAGCTCCTCCACGCATCTCATTCTCATTTCCAGTCCCTAGAATCTCCTTTGCAAAAGGTCCTGTTTCCCCTGCTTCCAATGCCAAACTCAGAAGCTGTGATGTTTACATTGGATTTCATGGAAAAAATCCCAACTTGGTGCGCTTCTGTAAGTGGCTTAAGTCTGAGCTTGAGCTTCAAGGGATTAATTTCTAGGGTACGCTTGTCTTTCAACAAATAACACAATATGACCAAAACATAGATAACTGCAAATACCTCCTCACCAGAGGGTTATTTTGGCTGGCTATCTGCCTTAAAAATCATGGAGAAACTGGTTGGCTAGGAAACGAATTTAGGTAGGTAAATCATGATGCTCTCTCAACCAAACATGGGCTTCCAATTTACCCACTTGTCATTTGTCTATCATTCTCCCCAGAATCCCTCAACCAAACAGCCCCTTTAGGTAAAAATATTGAGCTTCTTCTGGTATTGACTCTTGAGTGAGATTTTATTGAATGGACTAATGGAACATTGTTCTTCCAAGCATTTTTTATTTTTTTAACGAGTACATATCAAAAAGTAACTGAAGTTTGTACTGTGCGACATAATATTGTTATATTAACATTCAAATAATATGGACTATGGATCTTGTGCATGAACTATAAGAAGAGGGAGTGTGGAACGTTTATTGTATTCTGTACTCATTCCTTGTCCTGTTCGGCAAGACCAAATTACTAATGTTTTCACGGGATTTATATCTATCGTTTAACATGATCACAACAACTTTTCTACACACAACATTTTGTGGGATCCGCATGTTTTAAAGAAAAGAAAAGAAAAATTACGGCACGCAAAAAGAATCTCTATAACATAGCACAATCAATTTTCCTACAACATAACTTTTATAAAACCCTTTTTCCACTGTCTCAAAAAATCTAGATTATTCTGGCCATTGTTTTCATTTGTTAATGCCGAGGGATGCTTACCGTTGATTTTAGGAAAAAGGCACTGGAATTGTAATTTGTAAAGTTTTACTCAATTATTTTTTATTAGATCAAAGGCTTGGGGCGCGTTGCACTCTGGGAGCGTTACGCTTGTTTTGTATATTAATACATTATAAAAATTGTTTCAATATTATAGACATGGTTACATGTCATCTTTTAATATCACTTCTTATAATTAATTTTCATGATAACAACTTATTTTTAATTTATTTATTTGATTTTTGATTTCTTTATTTTTTTTTAATTTCCATCTTTTTTGTTTGAAATTTAGTTCTAAATAAATACTTTGATAAACAAAATTAAAAAAAGAAAATAATAATTGAATTTATTAATTGTTAAAAATACTATTATACTTTATTTAATTTTTTAAATTATAATCTTTAAATTCGTACAAAAATAATATAATAATTATTAAACATAATTAAATATATTTTAAATACTTTTAAGGGAAGACATTAAAATATGCATCAAACATTGTTCTTCCATAACACCTCACCCCGCTTTAGACATTAAAATACTTGTGGTTCTTATGGATATATATTTAAAGTTTTGGTTTTTATTGACCTTGATTAAGTGGAATTCAAATATTTACTTTAAAAAAAAAAACAAAACAAATCTCTAACTACTAAAAACATCCAACCTACGATTTAAATCTAAAAAAAGTTTAAATTTGATTCAAACTTTTGGTTCTTATGGATGAATATTTAAAGTTGCAAATTTTATTGATCTTGATTTAGTGGAATTCAAATATTTACTTTTTTTCAAAAAAAAAAAAAAAACAAATCTCTAACTACGAAAAACATCCCAACCTACGATTTAAATCTAAAAAAAGTTTATTGGATAAAATTTTCAAATTTTATTGACCTTGATTCACTGTAATTAAAAAAATTACTTTTTTTCAAAAAAAAAACAAATCTTCTTATATTCTAAAGGAATGTCATTCTTTGGCAAGTTTGCTGACGTGTCACTTTCTCCTTCACTTTCAGCTTTGTGTTCACACTACAAAATATTTAAAACCTTTTCTTCTTTGGTAAAAAAGAATAAAAAGAAAAATATTAAATAAAATTGAATTTGCAATTAAATTCAATTGAGAAAATATGTTAAGAATTGATGGTGGCAGACAACTCATTTAATATAATGTCATTCTACTTTTTGCATTAAAATTTTCAAATTAATAATATCTCACTGCTTTCTGAAATCTTGATTTTCAATTTCGAATTTTTAATTTTAAATTTGTATTTGAATTTTGAATTTTGATTTTGAATTTGAATCTGAATTTTAAAGGGTGGGAAAACATTTGAACAATTATTGGTGGCAGACAACTCATTTACTATCTCATTACTTTTTTTTGTAGACATTATCCCATTACTTCATTTTTTTTTGGTAAGCTATCCCAAGAAAGTAAGTCATCCCATTACTTTCTACATATTGTTAACCATATTAATGCTGCATAAAAAAATACTATTTTCTTACAAAAAATAATTAACATAAATATTTTAAATATATATATATATATATGTAAATCTAATCTAAAAATTATAAATTAAAAGATTAAAAATTATTTTTTCGAATAATATTTAAAATTAATAAAAAAAATTACATCTATCATTCTGTATAAAATAAAATATAAATATTTAATAACTATAAAAATGAATGACCATTCAGTGACCACTGATCATTCAACTCCTGCATCGTAAAAAGATGATTGCCATTAAGTATTTTACAGACTATTTTAATGTTTATCATTACTTTTTGCATAGAAAATTGTTAAGCATATTAATAATATTATTTATGATATCTATTGGGGGGGAAATATTTAATGTATATAATTCAAACTTTTTAAATTTGAATCTTGAACTTGATAGGTGGGAAAAGAGTATAAAGCAAAAACTGAAATTATAAAAAATTGGAATTTGATTAAACAGAGTATTCTAAGAGCCTATTTGGATCCTCTTATTTTTAAGCTAGAAGTTACTTATGAGTTTAAGCTAAAAAAGAGAGCTTAAAAGAAGAAGCTAAAAGCTGTTTGAAAATTACATAAAAAACTTAGCTTAAAAATTACTTAAAAGCACATATTTCAAGAAAATTATCTCTCTCTCCATCTTTATCACTCTTCATTTAAAAAAAAGCACACAATTCAAGAAAAATATATAAGAGCTTAAAAAAAACTCCTCCTAATAGCTTTTAATTTTCTGTTTTTTTCTTCATTATAAAAAGAAGAGCTTTTCATTATAAGAGTTTTTCTCAAAATCTGTTTGGCCTAACTTATGCTTATAAGTAGCTTCTAGCTTAAAAAAGAGAGGATCCAAACAGGCACTAATTACGTTTTTTCTAATGACCGTGTTTTTAATACACATATATATATATATATATACTTTTTAATTATGTTTTTGTTTAAATAATAAAATATTCGATTGTATTAAATGCAGTGCAATTCAAATTATCAAATATACACAATGAAAATAAATATATTTCAATTTTAAATTTTAATAAAAAATAAAAAATGACATTTTATCGTTCTGTAAATAATAAATAATAAAATTTAATAGCTGCAAAAAAAGTTTTAATTTAATATATGACTCGTCCGGGATGTTTAATATGGGGACTTTTTAATCCTGTGAACTTTTTAGCCCTAGTCCGCGTGGCTAGAGCCTAACGAGCCAGGATGACCCGTTTAAATTGTTTTATTTATTAGAGCTCTAGTTATTGCAACAGTAGCGGTCCGTTAAACATTTCCAGTTTTTTTTTTTTCTTCTTATATAAATATATTTTTTTCTTATATAAACATCTCATTTGTGGGTTTAGGGTTTTGCTTTTGCGTCGGTGAAGGAGACATGAATTTTTGGGGTAAGAAAGTTGTTTATGCATTTCTGTGTGGAACTAACTACTATTCATTGTTTCATTTATTGATTCATTGATTGATTCATTTTCAGGTGTTGAAGTAAAACCAGGAAAGCCTTTTACTCTTGAACACAATGACTTGAAAGGATGCCTTCGTATTTCAAGGGTAATAGTGTGTGTAGTGTTGTTCTCTTGATTTTATTGCAATTATATTATTACTGATAATAGTTTATGCAAAAAAATAATTGTAGGCCACTTTGGGATTGGGCACTGCAACAGCGATAAGCACACTGCAGTGTAGTTTTGGAAATAAGAGCCCTATGTGTGTGTTGTCTGAATCCTGGAACTACTGACTCATTGAAATTTAAACTGAAACTCAGGGGAGTTGGACAAGTTATTTTCTCAGTTATTGGAGTATTCATCTTTCTGGTTACTATTACACTAGTGGCCGCCATAACAACATCAACGATGTTTCGTATCCTTATTTTTGTTCTCGCTCTTTTTCCTGTTTTTTTACACCTTTTTTTTTTTGTTAGGGTATACTTTTAACGCATAGAGGGAGAGCCTTTTAAGGTTGATTTTTTTTGTGATTATTCAGTGTAGGAAAGAATCTCTTGCTAAAATTAAAATAGTAAGACTGTGTATAATCAACCGTGATCCCTATTGACCTCATAGGGGGGCGTTTGTGCATTGTGGTTTACTTTTTTTATAATTGAAACACAAAATGTATTCAAGAGAAGGGCGAGTCTTGGAGTAGTGGAAATGTTACTCCTTTTTTACCAGAAGGGTAAAGCTATCTACAATTGACTCTCACCCGTACTTTTGCAAAGTCGGGAAGTCTTTTGTGCAGTGGGGTTTCCCTTTAAAATTCATTCAGAAGAATGGGAACTTGATTTCCATTTTTCAGGAAAAATTTGATTAGGAACATCACATAAACTTATTCTTTAGTAGAATTCAAATCTTTGCTTGGATTTCCTGTTTGGATTTGCGTCCTCCTTTTTTATGTATTAGATTTGATAGCGACATTGTGTGTCTATCAAAAGATCAAATGTAAGTGTAAATCCAATTTTTTCCCCTTAATTTCTAATCACAGTGACAGTGATCCAGAGGTTTTCCCATCATCTCCAAATTCTAGTGAAGGCACGTTCAAATATTTATGTTAATCTCTCAATGAAGGGAACAATTTTTTCTTGATTTTGTCTCCATTTTAATAAACCATGTCTTTCTTCGAGTGAATAATCCAAGTTAGCCGGCTTGCGGCATTCATTTTAAAAAAAACTAATTACATGATGTTATATTAATTCTAACTAAGAGTTTATTGTCCATACCACTTTACTATGAGTCTTTCATCTAGTGAATAACCAATTTAGTAGGTTGAGGCTGGCAGAATCCTCTATTTGAAAAACTAATTACATGATCGTTTGAAAAGCATTTCGATAAATGGCTAGCTGATTTCAGTACATATATTCATTGATTAGAAAACCAATTTCTTCTTTCCTCAATTTTGAATCCTTTCTTCAAACATCTTTTTATTTTCATGAATGATAACCACAGTTAACATCAATTTCATCATCTTACATCTGGAAATTGATTTTTCAATTATTACACAAACGCATCTTTTCTTTAACAATTGTTTTTGACATGTATTATTGGTTTGTTTTGATTGTGATATGCGTCTATCTGATATGCGTCTATCTGTTGAGCAAAGTAGGGAGTAATAGTCAGGGCAATATGCGTCTATCTGTTGAGCAAAGTAGGGAGACAATGGAGGAGGATGGAAACAAGAGGGAAGATGCAAAAATTGGTGCAACAGGAATAAAGGTAGTTCTTTTAAATGATTTAAAATATCTTAGTGGCTACCTGTAAGAAGTTTTAACAAAAAGAATTGCATATTCGATTTGATTTAAATAAGTAGTCTTTGTTTGCAGGTCAGCATTTATTTGACTGAAAAGTTGAAGGAAAATGGAGTAATATTTGAGTCAAATGCTGACCAAGCTCCTCTCGAATTTCGCCTTGGTAACACCATTAACTAGAACCTTCTGTTACCTGGATATGACTTTGTGCTTACTTGTATTATTACCTTTTGCAGGCAAAGGAAAAGTTATTGAGGATTTGGATGTGAAAGTTAAAGTTAAGGAAATGAAGGAAAAGAGGAAAAGTCAGGGCAATGTGGAAGTTGATAAAAAACACACACGATGCCTCTGAAGAAAGGCAAACTTGCTTGAAGTCATATCGTCTGCATAATTGCAGCAACAACTTGCTATGATTTGGATTTACAAAAACTACTATGCTTTAAAATTTCGTTCTAGATTCACAGTAAAATTAGTATTAGGTTGCAAATAGATATGCTTCACAGTAAAATGTTGACAATACGACAAAATTTCCTGTTAGATTCTGAATGAAATATTTCTTAAATGAAAATATTCATCCGATTTAGCCTTTCTAGAATCACGCTTCACGGATGGTGCTCAATTCACCAAACAATTTTTTTCTTTGGGATAGACATCACATGGCCAGAATTGAGATGAAATAATCATTTTTAAATATCTAATTTGGTACATTAGCATCAACATATATTTTGACACGAATAAAGACAAAGTAAAAATGGAAAGTAATTGTTTACCGAAAAAACAAATGGAGAGTGAAAAACGAATTGGAGGCACCAAAAATGCATAATATCTTGGCAGATATAAAATATTAATTAATAAGCAACAAAAATAATTTGAAATTTGACATCTCATTATATATATATATATATGAGTTTGGTGTTTGTCATTTTAAATGACATAAGTTATGTTATTTTAAGAGAGAGATGAACACAAGAAATGAAAATTATGGGAGAGAAAATCGGTGATTTTTTTTAATTTAAATTTTAAATAAAAAATATTTTTTTGTGTCTATCTTTCTCTTAAAATGACATAACTTTATGTCATTTAAAATGACAAACACTTTTCCCTATATATATATATATATATGATCCTTTAATACCAGTGTCAAATTTTAAATTTGAGACCTCATCTGATAGCCGTTAGATAAAAAAAGATCAATTGTGCCACATGCGTACAAATTAGAGTTGTTGATCTAACGGCTCTCAGATGAGGTGTTAAATTTCAAAATGACCCATCTCCCCAAAGAATTTATAAACAAAGGATCCGAAATATATATATATATATATATATAGGGGAAGGATATTGTGACAACCAAGTTGTGTTACTACCAAGTTACTACCAATCAATCTTACCGTTAGATCGATTATATTGATCCAACGGTTATATTTATTTCCATCTTTGTATGGTCATGATTCTCCAAATTTAATACTTTATATTTATTTTCACCTTTGTATGGTTATGATTTCCCATATTTAATGCTTTCACTTTAAATATGGGGAATCATGACCATACAAAGATGGAAATAAATATAACCGTTGGATCAACATAATCGATCTAACGGTGAGATTGATTGGTAGTCACTTAGTAGTAACACAACTTGGTTGTCGCAATATCTTTCCCCATATTTATATAGGGATAGGATACTTTGACACCAATGAACGATTATCATTTTATATCGGTGTCAAACTTTAAATTTTGATATCAAATCTTAATCGTTTATTTCCGCCAATCAACGATTATCATTTATTGGGAATTAATATGTTTGATTCCCAATAAATGATAATCGTTGATTGACGATTTGATATCAAACGATTTCGTTCCAATATATATATATATATATATATATATATATATATATATATATATATATAGGCAATATGATTTGTAATGTGACTGCATATAAGCATTAGTATCTTCACCTAAAAACTTCGTCGTTTTGGTTGGGATGAAGAAAGTTTACTTTTAAAATTAATTGTAGAAAATGAAAATATTATATTTATTTATACCTTTGTATGGTTATGATTCCCCATATTTAATATTTAATATTTATTTCCGTTTTTGTATGATTATAATTCTTCATATTTAACGCTTTTACACTATAAAATGACATAGTTTTATAGTATGACCGCGTGTCCTAAAATGTTGATCGCGTGTAATTTTTTTTTTCGAAAAACGTGTAAGTTTTTTTTTCAAAAAACGTGTCGTGCTTTCTTGTAACAACTGATATGGTGAGAGATCGCTGCCACCAAGGGGCATATTTTAATGTCTCCCCTGAAAAGTATTTAAAATATATTTAATTATGATTAATAATTATTATATTATTTTTGTACGAATTTAAAGATTATAATTTAAAAAATTAAACAAGTATAATAGTATTTTTAACAATTAATAAATTCAATTATTATTTTTATTTTTTTAATTTTGTTTATCAAATTATTTACATATTATAAATTTAGAATTAAATTTCAAACAAAAAATGAAAAAGATGGAAATTAAAAAAAAATTAAAGAAATCAAAACTCAATTAAATAAATTAAAAATAAGTTGTTATCATGACAATTAATTATAAGAAGTGATATTAAAAGATGACATGTAACCATGGCTATAATATTGAAACAATTTTTATAATGTATTAATATATAAAACAAGCTAACGCTCCCAGAGTGCAACGCGCGGCTTTTTCATTCTTTTGCCCTTTATTAATTAATTAATAACCATTTTACCCCTGATTTGAAACTATCTATCAATCTGCCTCTCTTTAATCGACTACCTTGCATTTTTAATCGACTAAATGGCCAAAACAGACAAAAAAATGGCTGTTAAATCTCCATATTTGACAACAAAAATAAGTCAGTATGATTTTAATCGATTAAATAGGGAGATTTAGTCGATTAAATCTCCCAACAACCATTTAGTCGATTAAACATGCAAAGTAGTCGATTAAAGAGGGACAGATTGATAGATAGTTTCGAATCAGGGGCAAAATGGTTATTAATTAATTAATGAGGGGCAAAATGGTCAAATAGCCTGCAACGCGCCCCAGCCTTTGATTTAATAAAAAATAATTGAGTAAAACTTTACAAATTACAATTCCAGTGCCTTTTTCCTTTGAGGGCGTTTGTTAGAGGAGAATTTTTTTTTCATTCAGGAATCTCGATTTTCATAAATATAATTTTTATATTCAGTTTACGATAATATCCGCAAATTAAAAATTTAGAAAAATTCAACTTCCTAAAAATCCTAAAAAATACTGGGTACCAAACACCATCTAAAATCAACGGTAAGCATCCCTCAGCATTAACAAATGAAAACAATGGCCAGAATAATCTAGATTTTTGGAGACAGTGGAAAAATTAGTAATTTGCTCTTGCCGAACAGGACAAGGAATGAGTACAGAATACAATAAACGTTCCACACTCCCTCTTCTTATAGTTCATGCACAAGATCCGTAGTTCATATTATTTGAATGTTAATATAACAATATTATGTCGCACAGTACAAACTTCAGTGACTTTTTGATATGTACTCGTTAAAAAAATAATAATAATCATTTTGCGAAATAGTTAACCATGCATACCATTTTATTGTTTGTACAATGCATATCATTGGGTTCCCTCCCATAGACCTCAGAATGGAGGAAAAAGAAGGAAAAGTATTAAATGGTAGCCCTCTTTCAAAATTCACCAATTAGGCAAATGTATATCATGCATGACAGATTCCTTTGACAATTAAAAGCAGCTAGAACACAACTTTCAAAAACCACACCCATTACAAGTTATAAACTCCTTAGGAAAAATAAACGAATAATATTTTTTCATTAGCTATACAACAAACTAGGAGTTGAGTGTGCGAAAAAGAAAATCACCGATGCCAATTGTAGAATCATCACACTTACCAACTTACAAAATACAAACAACTTCAACCCTCAATTTTTTTTTTTTATGTGATATGAAAATAATTCTTCAAAGAAGAATACCGAAGAGGTTTCTGGAGCACGCAACTACACTGGAATGACATCAATCTTTGATGTATCCTCACATCTCAAAACAATACCCTCAAGGCTAGCTGGAAATATACATTTAGCCCATTGGCATCCTGTAGTCAAAGGCTCAGGTGGAGGGACAATCATAAGCACATTGTCATTTCTTTGAACAACTCCCATTACGCTTACTGTGCTACCTTCTTTGATGTACCTACAAAAAAATCAATGGCAGTTTTATAAGAGTATCCTACCCACCCAGGTTTACCCCCAAGTTTCTAATATTGAAGCTTAAAGACTAAAGAGTTTTGCTTCATCATCATTAATACCATGTTGCATAACATAAATTATGTACTGGGCTACACTTGGTCCCATACCAGACATTTGGCACATGGAAGACAGTTAATGTTAATTGCTAGCAACAAGTTTAACCCCAAAAATAATAAAATGTTTCCGCTAGCAAAATGTCTATTTTCACACCTCCCCAACAACTGATGGATAGGGTTTATTTAACCTCAACAGTTTCCATTTGCACCAATGTATAACCTGGAAAATTTCAACTCTTCAGCAAGATAAGTACTTTACCCTTCTTTTAATCGCATTATCCGATCATCACTTGAAAGCTTTCTCTCTCCCAGCCATCGAAGAAACTCCGGGGACATGTCTTTATTGGCTGGGTTAACATCAATTACAATAGAATCATCAACATACGGAGTCACCCTGGCACCAAAGCCAGTTTTAACCAATGCTCTCAATCCAGACTGGAAATCAGAGATGTAAAAGTCCACCACATGCCTCTGCATTAAGTAAATGTAGGGTGAATATTAAAATACTCGATACAATAGATTAGACAGCAAAATCTCTAAATACACAAGTTGCATCTTGATACAGGCATGTCTGGTCCACACAATAAAACAGCTCAAAAGAAGGTAACCAGAACTTCTATTGATCATAGGTTAGGGAGCCAAAGAAGATAAGGGTGTATTGTAGGGAGAGCTATAGAAGATCTTCATCTCCACTATCACTTGCTGAGTCAGCAGCACATATTCACCATTTAGTTAGTAGGAGAAACGATTAAGATATGACTGATGTGGTGCAATGATGGGAAGCTTCTAGAGCTACAATTCTGTTGCATAAAAAGGGATCATGGAAAGACATTCATCATCTTTGGCACTGGGACTTAGGCATTTGGGAGAGACTAGGAGCTCTTGAATTCTCTTGGAATATCTTTTCCTTTTTCTTGTTATTTTACAGTTTTCTTCATATCTGTTGCTGAAATCTTGCTCTGTTTTACTGTATTGAGTTGTATTCCAGTTGAATCAACTATTATCAATATAATTTTCCATATCTTCTTCTTTTGTATCCTATAATTCTGGTTGGACCTTATCATCATATTTGAAACCAGACACATACAAAGTACTCGTATCACATCAGGCAGGAAGATATCCTTAGTAACAGAATGAGAAAACTCTCAAATAATGAATAGCAGATAAAAGCTAACAGAGCATGAACTCAAAGCCCCAACAAACTAATCAATCAAAAGAAAGAAAGAAAAAAACATTCAGTGAAAAGGTTAGATGGAAAATTAAGAGAAATAATAATTTCTTTTGACTTTCAATAGCTTGAAGATATGGCGCAGGAATCTGCTAGAAACCAAACTTCAGCACTCTATAAATTCTTCCTGGGAATAGTTTTATTACAATATATTTGAAGTAAATATAAAGCTATATTGAAGATTATAGATAGACATAAGGAGAGATTATAAGATTATGTCAACAGAATAGATTTAACTACAGGAAGGAAAAGATGAAAAATTGCTCGCATAAGCAAAGTAAGTTTAACCAGAATGAACAATATCTAATTCATCTCAATGACCAAGGTGTATAAAGAGTCCCCAAATGTAATATTTGATAAAACGGAAAACTGAAAAAGAGAAAATTTAACAGATTATTGCAGTTACCTCAGCTGCTCTGAGTCCCCATGTAAAACGGCAATGTTTTGGGTTGGCTGGTTTTGAATCCCACCCTCGATATTCGAACAAGCTTGTAGATGTATAGACGCATCTAGGAACTTTTTGAAAGGAGGACTCTAATGGAACATTACCGCAGGTTACCACCTTCAAAAGGAAGAGCAAATCATTGAAACACTTCTCTCATTTATGCATGTATACAAATACAACAACATAAACAACAGCCAGAATGGTACATTTCAGACAAGGGACACCCACCAACCATTCAAGTCACTGATATCCATTACATAAAAATCATTTATCCACCAATCAATAGATGAAAGATGAAATGAATCCGCAAAGCAAGGGTAGTTAGTTGTCTATGTGATTATGCTTTTCCCATGTCTGTATGCTTAATAGTATTATACATGTATATGTCAATATTAATTTACATACCCCAGAAACCTTCACGAATTGCCCATTCTTGGCAGTTCTAAGTTCAGCATCAGGATAACGAGAGATGAAACCAACAATGGCCGTCCTCCCACAACAACTATTCCAAGTGAATAAGGCAGCAACAGCACCAAAAATAACTACTACAACAATGAGGAGAATGGGATTGTGGACAGCTCCAAGAATAAAAGCACCAGCAATGAATCCCATAACAAAAATCAAAATCACAGACCACAATATTGGCTTTGGGAAGTTCCTCCCGAAGGAATATTCATCATCTAGGCTAAGAATGGTCATGGCTGGATTGTGGGCTACAGAGAAACTCTGTGATTTCATTGATCCTGTAGACTCTAATGGACCAGATACCTTCCTTGGAGCTCCAGATGAATTTAGTGGGCCAGACGTAATAAGACCAGTTTTAGGAAGAACAGGTGGAATTGGACCAGAGTTTTGGCGTGTAACTCCGCCAGATTGAGGGCCAGATGACTTCTTCATTGGTTCACCATGTTTATTCAGTGGACCGGAGTTGGTCTTCTTCCCTGCGACTGAAGCATGCATGCCTCCAGAAGATATGTTACCCGACGTGGTATAAACAGAACGAGCTGCTGTATTTGGCATGATAGGTCCAGAATGTGAAGCAGCACCTGCAAATGAACCAGTCCGTGAAGGAGCACTATTTAGCTGACCAGATTTTCTTGATTTAGAACCATCCATTGGGATATCAAACATTTTCCCCAATTCTCCTGATCTCTTGATGTCACCACCAGTGTAAGGCATGGCAACTGAGCTCATTGTTGGAGTTCTTTCTTTTGGCTGTTCAGGCCGACCTGATACATACAGGCCATTGCTGAGCTGATGAGATGGGAATCTGGAACCCATCAGGCTTCTTTAAAGCAGCCAAAAGGGGCAACTCAATATGAAACAATACCAGTGTGCTGAAGCAGTATTCAAAGTATCACTGCAACAAAGTGAAATTGAGAAGACAAATAAAGCAGAATTTCAGCCATAATTCCAGACTTTAATGGGCAGATATCTCTACATTCATCTAGAGAAAAAGCATACAAAGTATCCAAATCCGATTCCTTTTATTAATTGAAAAACTTATGAAGTAAAGTTATATTTATTTTTTTGGAGATATTCTCATCGGTTCATCGCTTCGCGACTAGTCCAATTCGAAGCGGGTCCCGAGATTAAGGCTTTAAAATTTAAACCCCTCCCAAAGACGGTACTGGGGATAATCAAACACATACTCCCACCCCCACCTGCTCAGTTCCCTGGGCGCCAATTGAGCTACCATCATTTCGTAGTAAAGTTATATTTGCCTTAGAAGAAAAGTGAGAATAACCACATTCATTTATAGAAATCAGATGAAAACTTAAAATAAAGGTAAGAGAATCACAATACCCCATTTTCTAGAACATAAGAACAGGATACTCAAACCCAATATAAATAATATTAAATTAAATAGATTGGCCAAAAAACCGGTAAATGTGAATATTATTTAAAGACGTGATTGGTGTAAAACATGAGGCACGTGGCAGATGCTTTATATTTTTTAAGGTAGAAACTCAAGTAACTAAATCAACGACAAAATCCCAAGAAGATACGAAGGGTACGAGACTACGAGTCAAGGGAATAGGAGAAACATTAAGATTAAAGTCATTTTGTGGATTCAATGGAAGCAATTGTACATTAAGTAAGAATTAAGAAGCAAAGCTTGCCCTCAAGCATGCTAATGAACAGTGAAGGCATTTGGTTCCAGCACTGCACTAGTCGTTTATGAAAGTTGAAACAAAATTCAGTGATTTAAAGCCATCTATCTATTCTAGCAGTCTGACGGAAGACCAATTCTACATAAAAAATAACGAGAGCGAGGAAGTTTCTAGAATTTCAGTTACTTTACTTAAGAATCCTAATCCTAATCCTAATCCTAATCCTAAGGAAAATTGAGTGGATCTGAGAATTTCCGTAGGCATGGGGCAGTAAGGGAAAACGCAAAATGCAAATATGTTACGAGATCCAACCGAAGAAAGAAGAGAATGCAAAAACCAAACCTCACATATTCCCATTTGAATGCAAATGCAAATGCAAATGCAAATGCAAATGCAAATGCAGTGGGCAAGATCTGATAGAAAGAAAGCAAGTTAATTGAAGATGTACCTCAGGTCACGACTGGTGTTGGTGTTGTCAACTGTCAAGTGAGATGAGATCCCCTCTTTAGTTCGTAGCACTTTTCTTTGTCTTCTTCTTCTTCTTTCTCACAAGAGTTCAGTACTCTTCTTCTTCTCCAATTATTAATTTAAAAATTAATATAAAAACTAAACCCTTTCTCTCTCTCTCTCTCTTGCCTTTGTCTTCAAAGAGCCGCAACAACTGGTGGCTTGTCTCCTCCACCAAACTAAGCAAAACTAAATTAATTTCTCTTTCACATCAATTTTTATTCATTTTTAATTTAATCTTATACTCTTTTCCGCTTTTTATTTTATTTAATTATATATATATATATATATATATATATATATATATATATATATATATATATATATGTATATGGTTCACTTTTTCTACATTCAATGTAGATAACTTATCTACTTTGAGCCCAAAACGACATCGTTTTGAGGAGAGAATTAAGGTATTTTTTGTAATTATAATTTATTTCAGGGTTATAATAGTCGTTTTTATTATAATTTTTTAATTTTTCAACCTAAAACGACATCGTTTTGGAAGAGAATGTAGATAACTTATCTACATTCGCTTTAGAAACATTAAAGCCATATATATATGGGTTCGCTTTTTCTACAGTTACTGCAGATAAGTTATCTGCAGTAAGCCCAATACGACGTCGTTTTGGGACGGAAATCATGGTGTTTTTATAATTTTAATTTATTTTAGAGGTATAATAGTCTTTATATTTATAATTTTTTAAGATTTCAATACCAAAACGACGTCGCTTTGAGAATAAATGTTTATCTGCATTAACTGCAGAAATATTTTTTCCTATATATATATAGGGTTCGCTTTTTCTGCAATTTTTTGTAATTATAATTTATTTCAGGGTTATAATAGTCTTTTTTATTATAATTTTTTAATTTTTCAACCTAAAACGACGTCGTTTTGGAAGAGAATGTAGATAACTTATCTACATTCACTTTAGAAACATTAAAGCCATATATATATATATATATATATATATATATATATATATATATAGGGTTCGTTTTTTCTGCAGTTACTACAGATAAGTTATCTGTAGTAAACCCAGTACGGCGTCGTTTTAAGGCGAAAATCATAGTGATTTTGTAATTTTAATTTATTTCAGGGTTATTATAGTCTTTATAATTATAATTTTTTAATCTTTCAATCTCAAAACAACAACGTTATGAAAGTAAATGCAAATAACTTATCTGCATTAACTGCAGAAATATTTCTCTAATATATATATGGGATAAATAACAATAATGTTACAGGAAAAAGTTTCCTGTCATGCAAAGCTATCGACAAAAAAAAAATTATTGAATACAGTGTTTGTTCCAATTTTTTTATTATTATTTAAGTTGTCATTATATATATATATATATATATATATATATATATATATATATATATAGGTAGGATCCTTTGACACCTCATCTGAGAGCCATTAGATCAAAAAAGATCAATGGTGTCACATGCTTACAAATCAGAGCCGATCTTTTTTTATCTAACAGCTCTCAGATGAGTGTCAAGTTTAAAATTTGACACCGGTGTCAAAAGATCCTACCTCATATATATATATATATATAATGAGATGTCAAATTTTAAATTATTTTTGTTACTTATTAATTAATATTTTATATCTGCCAAGATATTATGCATTTTTGGTGCCTCCAATTCGTTTTTCACTCTCCATTTGTTTTTACGGTAAACAATTACTCTCCATTTTTATTTTGTCTTTATTCGTGTCAAAATATATGTTGATGCTAATGTACCAAATTAGACATTTAAAAGTGATTATTTCATCTCAATTCTGACCATGTGATGTCTATCGCAAAGAAGAAAATTGTTTGGTGAATTGAGCACCATCCGTGAAGCGTGATTCTAGAAAGGCTAAATCGGATGAATATTTTAATTTAAGAAATATTTCATTCTGGGCGTTTGGTTGACGAGAAATTTTTATGAATTACATGGAAACGTGATTAGTAGGGAAATGGTTGAGAAGTGAATTTGGTAGGAAAATGTAAAAATAATTGTTTGGTTGGAAAAAAATTTACTGGGAAAATTAGGTAATTTTTGTAAAGTCTATGTTTGGCTTTTGGTAAAATATAGATGGAGAAATAATGTGCTATGACGAAAATACCCTTGTTTTTATAAAATATTGGTTGTGAGCTTTCAGATTTAGGTAGCTAGGCAAACAAGGGGTACACTGGTCTTTTCTTACATATACGATGTGAGCAAATATGGAGGTTTTCAGAAATACAACCTACAAAAAGGGCAACTTTGGTCGGCAATATCAGTTGCAATAGATATGCAAATACGTTTGCTAGCTTTCAGATTTAGGTAGCTAAGTCAGGAACCACCTTGAACCAAATGATGTTTCTTATATTCCCACTTCTCATTTATCTATCATTCTCAACAGAATCCTTCAACCAAACAGCCCCTCAGAATCTAACAGGAAATTTTGTCTTATTGTCAATGTTTTGTCCTTTAGACAGAGATGTCTAGCCCAATTAGGCTAGTACGTTAATGTTGGATCTGGTGCCCTCTCCAAGGTATCTATGAAGGAGATACCCTCTAGTCAAGCAGATCACTGTGCACAGAATACTATAACGGCGTTAGCCAATGGGGTGTGTGTGTGCACATTGACAGTATAACAATAAGAGAGAGAGAATGTGTGTACCTTTAGGGTTTACCTTTGTATTTATAGAGGTTACCTGTAGGTACTGTGGATGGGCCTTTGGTTCCTACGGTGAGGGTCCAGGCCTGATAGCTATGTTGTCGTATTAGGATTAGTATCCTTGATGGATATCTATCCTTTATTAGCATCAATCCATATCTTGGATTGACCCTTGTTGGGCTTACTACTTAATAGGCCCATTATACGGGTCCATAACAGTTGCCTCTCAGCCTGGCTACCTGGGTATCCGGGTAGTCGGGATGAACTTATGAGTGCATCTCTCCAGTTTTTTACTCCCGAATGTGTTTGTGTTTTTGTAGACTTGCATGCTCCGCTTACGAGGGAATTTGTTTTCTAACGGGATGTCCTTTGCCCCCTTATGTCGACGGGTTGAGCATCAACCCGGTGAGATACTTTGCGTACCCCACTGTTTGGGCCGGGTACAATGTCAAGCTGTCGGGTTGCCTCCTAATGTCGACATACGTGTTGTTTTCGAGTGCTTACCTTCGTTATGTGCATCGCCATTTCCCTCGTATTGCCTTGCTGGTTGAGCGTCAACCGTATTGCTACTCCGAGTTAGGAATACAATTGAGTTGTTTAATCCCACTTGCGGGTTGCCCCCAAGCAGTATTCCTTATCTCGGACTGTATCTGCATATTTATTTGGCTGACAGTTGTGCATGATCCTGTCGGTGTTTTCATGAAGAACCCGCGTCGGCATTTTACCCGGGTTATTGGGGCATGCATGTATGCCTGTTGCTTCCTTTTGTAGCCGGGTAGAAGCTGTGCTGGAATAACCGTGAGTTGACTATTACCCCAGCGTCAGCTTCGAACTCGGTGAACAACTGTATGTTCATATACACCTTGTCTCATATGTAGATTTTCAAACTATACTCATTGCGTTGTGCCACGTGTTCCAACCCGCGTGCTTTAGCGTGCTGCAGCAGTTCTTATGTCGTCATTGCGTTTCGTGCGCATTTATTGCAGCATCGCTTCAGTTGTCTAATCATTTTTTTTTTGTGGGAAGTGGCAGTTTTGCCCTTGCCCCCTAGCCTCCTCTGCTCTATGATTTTCGCGCATGATGATTGCAGTTTCCACCCACGATCGTGGCAGTTATAAGTTGAGGGTGAAAGGACCTAAATAACCCTGACCTTTGCTATTCGCACTTCAGTGGTCACTTGCTTGGCTATATAAGCCCTCTTTCCCTCTTACATGCTTTCGTTTCGCTTTTGAGCATTGTGCACCAGCGTTAGTTGTTTGCTTTCGTGTGCATGTCTTCTAAGTCTTGTGCCTCATTTCTGCTTCGGTTCTTCATCTTCCTTCAACAGGTATTTCACATATTTTTAGCTTTTTGTTGATTCTGTTGTGCGACTCTGCGCTTTAACATTTGCTTGCTAGTATGCTTTTTAAATTTGAAGATGTATATGTTCCATCGTCGATTTTTGCTATTTCTTCAGAACCTGTGAAAAACTTCCATAGTTTTCCTCTTTCAGAAGTTGTATGTTCCCTCCTGTCGTGCTGATGGTCATCACCTTGCTTTTCTCCTCCTCCTCCCTTTGCTATTTGACATTTAGTGTTTTTCAGTTTTTGACCAAATGAGGGGGAAAAACTCTTTTTCTTCAGCTCTGTGTTTTAAAGGGCAGAGGGAGGAAGATCCTGATTTTTTCAAAAAGATTCCTCCAGGTGCTCGTTTTTGGCTTTGGGAGATTCCCAGGACCGAAGAAGAAGAGCAGGAAGCTATGCTTCGAGGCTGCCGTGGTGGTAGATCTCGGCGAAGGGACAGGGTGTCGAATAGGGAGTTAGGGTCTCACCGGGGTAGAGGTTGCTCTTCCCGGGATAAGTGTCTCATAAAAAATAGTCCTTCAGTTCCATCTTCTCAACCTGGGGATTTGCTTTCTTTCCCGCCCATGACCACTTCGGGTTCACGTTCCAACATCCGTTCTTTGCCCTATCCTTCCTCTGTCTCAGGAGGTGTCCCCTGTTACTCTTGCGTCTATCTGAGTTCTAAGCTTGTCGAGCAAGGATGTGACTCATTGGCCGAGTCCACTTTGGAAAGTTGCCGGCATGGAATTTTTGTTGGATCGATGTCGGCATCTGGTGGGGCCAATGATCCGATTACTATTTCTGACGTGCCCAGCTCTTCATCTTCTAGTGACTCATCATCTTCTAGTATTTTTGACGCAGGTATATCCATTCTTTCCTTCTGATTTAAACTTTTTTATTTTTCTAGGCATTTATGGCTTCTCCCCCTCAAGAGGTAGTAGAGGAATTTGGTTCTGCCGAGTCGCAATGTGGGTCTCCGCCAGCCTCATTGATATCCCAGTTTCCCTGGGTGACTCATGAGGTTTTGAATACCACGTCCGAGCTTTCTGCGGAGGACGTGGCTAGACTTTCTGTCGGGTCGGTTGAAAATTTTGACATCGTAACTCATGTAGAAGACGAACCCGTATGTTCAGGCGAAACTGAAGAGGGTCCTTGCTTCTTTTTCTTCTACCGAGATTTCGTTACTCAACTCGGACTCCGATTTCCCTTGACCGAGTTTCAAATAGAGATACTCAATCATCTTCACATATGCCTTACACAACTCCATCCCAACGGGTGGGGTTTCGTTAAGGCCTTTGAGCGATTTTGTGCCTACCTTGTTCTTCATCCTTCCGTTATGGTTTTCTTTTTCTTCTTTCAAGTTATCTCTTGTCGAACTGGTCGCGAACCACCGGAACTGAAAGGTTGGATCACTGTCCGAGGTGTCCCTGGCCGTAGACTCTTTAAGGTCTACACGGAGTCTTTTAAAGGTTTTAAAAACAAGTTCTTTAAGGTTTGCGCGCATCCCGGTAAGGAGGTATGGTTTCTCCAAAACTGTGGCACGAAGGATGTAGAGGGAAAATTTCCCTTATACTGGTCATCCGATCATTTCCAATTTCCTCCTTCCAGCTACCGCTTTAAAGAATCCCAGTTAGACTCCAATGATATTAATACCGTGATCGCCATCGGTACATATCTTCAGACGCATCAGCATGCTAGCATTGCGTCTCTCATTTATAAGTCTCAAGAGGAGCTTGATGCCGAATTAAGTATGTTTGATTGCTATATTGAAGTGCTTTATATTGCGCTTAACAGCTGATTTCATTATTTTGTTTTTCAGTTCCCCAAATGGAAAAGCAACCAAAAGCTCTTCTGGGCTGGTTGGCCGCATTGACCAAGGGAAGGAATGAGTCTCCCTCCAGGTTATCGCAGAAGGATACTTCCACCGGATTGGGGACAAAGAGGAAGTTGTCAGAGCTGAATCTGCACAAGGATGCTGTCAACAAAACAAAAGCCAAGGTGACAAAAAAAGGGCAAGTTAGGAACAAAGGCAAGGAGATCCCCGCCGAAAATGTTCCTCCCTCCTCTCCTCGGCAAGTGATGGAAGCCCCTCCTCCTTCTTTGTGTTCCGGTTTGGCCAAGCATGCCGCATGGCAGTCCGGGGTGTCTGATGCTATTCGAGAGGCAGTTTGTCCCCTGAGTCATTCTCCAGTGCAAACCCCTTCATAGCTGAAGAAATTAAGGTGCTGGATGATCTGGAGCTCGGTGGCCTGAAGTTGTCTGGGTTAACGAGATCATTACGTTCGTTGAAGCGTAAGTATCTTCGTTCTCTTGATGAGGCTGCTGCCTCTCGGGAAGAAAAAGCAAAGACTGTTGCCGAGTTGCTCAAGGTGAAAGAAGATTTTTCATCGATGAAGGAAAAATATACCCAAAGTTTGTCTGACTTGGGAAAAGCACAAGAACCCTTGACACAACTTCGAAGTGATCATGAGAAGCTCCAATATCTCCATGCCTGCAACAACAAGAGTCTGAGTGATTTCAAAATCACGTATGAGAAGGAAGAAGGGGAGATGAAGTCAACGCAGGACAAATTGAAGGAAGCCAGGGCCCAGTTGAGGGAGGCTCAGGATGAAGCTCAACTCTACCGGGGTGAACTTGAAAAGTCCATCACTGGTTCCTTTTATAATGCATTAAGCCAACTGCAAATTCTGAACCCAGATTTGCTTTTGAATGTGGTTGGCCTAAGCACTCGTGCCTATGTTGTTGATGGTCGAATCATTTTTCCAGCTGCCGCCTCTCCTTCACGTGTTTCGGCTTCACAATCCGAAAAAGTTGCTGCCGTCGAGGATGGTGATGAGGCTACCAACCAACCCGCAAAGGAAGTTGAGTCGACCAACCAATCCGGCAAGGAGGTTGTGGTGCTAGAAGATCATCCTGCCAGCCTGACAAAATGAAGGGCCGGAATGCCGGTTGGATTTATAACTTGTTGGGGTCCTTTGGGCCCCTTTTTG
This sequence comes from Gastrolobium bilobum, assembly GCF_033153095.1. Classification (NCBI taxonomy): domain Eukaryota; kingdom Viridiplantae; phylum Streptophyta; class Magnoliopsida; order Fabales; family Fabaceae; genus Gastrolobium; species Gastrolobium bilobum. The sequence goes on from NW_026899007.1 coordinate 66,759, forward strand.
ATTTATCTTGAATATTGCCGGTTTAATCCCGATTTTAATTTTGTTTTCTAGACATACAATTTCGCTTTGAATATCCTGCCTTATGGTATGTCGTTTTGCATCTCCTAATTCCGAATTCACCGTAGATGCATTTATCTAGGTTGTCGATTTGTCAGAATTCAGCATGTCGTTGCTGTAATGCTTTTTCTTTTTTGATTAGGCAAATCTTTTTTGCTTTATCGAATGATATGACTTAACCATTCTTGGCATATGCATAAGCCCCTTTACGAGGTAGCATTCCTCTTCATACCCGGATTTGTCCCAAGCTTTAGGAATTCCTAAGTTGCTCAGATTCAAATCCGATGTATTTAGATATATTTCACCCTCGTACTTGATGAGTGATATACCGAGGTTGCATTATTTTTCAATGCTTATTGGGTGAAAACTTCATCCCAATTTGTTTTTATGAACCCGTGCATCATACGAGTTTTTAATTCATGACCTGGCCGAGGTCAAAGCATCATACGGATTTCGTTTTATGTCAATTCGATGACGCATGTTTGTTTAACTTACTCATTCTGGTAAGCTTGCATATGTAATGGACCTTGTCTTTTGACTTAACCATTTAATTGAATTTGAATTTCATAACTCAATTTATCTAAGGTAAAAACAATAATGTCATCTGCCCCCTTTTTGGTATCATGACCAAAATAGTGACATTTTGACTTAATCAGAGTCACTATGGAAAATTATATTTGTACCTCGGATTTGATATTGATATATCAAAGATAGACAAGGATAAATCTTTTAAAAAGAAAAATTCCTCATTTATTGATATCAAATTGCGAATTACATGAATTTGCCGGCATATTCGACTTTAGTCAAATCCCTAGTAGAGGAAAAAACTTAAATCAAAATGCAATTTTGAAATATTGAAGCGGAGGAGTGCATATTTAGCTGTAGTATGTCTTCAGCTTATCTGCATTCCAGGTCCGTTTAACTTCTTTGCCTTCGACTGTCTCCAAGATGTAAGCTCCTTTTTCAAGTTTTCCTCTAACTCGGTAAGGTCCTTCCCAATTTGCAGCTAGCTTTCCATCTCTGGCATTCTTGTTGCCAATATCTGCTCTCCTGAGTACCAAGTCATTCTTTTCAAAATTCCTTGGTCTCACTTTCTTATTATACTTTGATGCGGTCTGTTGTTTGGCCATCATATTCTGGCAGTGAGCTGTGACCCTAGCTTCATCCACAAGGTCTAATTCTTCAATAAGCATTCTACTGTTCTGTTGTTCACCTTGTTCAAGACTATTCAGTCTTCTACATGAGGGTTCTCCAATCTCTACCGGAATCAAGGCTTTACATCCATACGTTAGTCTGTAAGGGGTTTCTCCAGTTGCAGTTTGGGTGCTGGTTCTGTAACCCCACAAGACAAAGTATAGCTGGTGAACCCAGCTTTCTTTTGCAGCAAACATTCATTTTTTGAGACCTTCCACAATCACTTTGTTGGCAGCTTCGGCTTGCCCATTCGATTGTGGGTGTTCTACAGATGCGAAACAATGTGTGACGTGTAGGTCTTTCATTAGCTGCTGGAATTTTTTATCGGCAAACTGCGTTCCATTATCAGTAACCACCTCGGCTGGGATTCCGAATCTCGAAACAATACTTCGTTCAAAGAACCTTTGCACTCTAGCCGAGGTGATTGTGGTGACTGGTTCTGCTTCTATCCACTTTGTGAAGTAATCCACAACCACGATCAACCACTTGAGTTGCCCTTCAGCAGCTTTAAAAGGTCCTAGCAAATCCATTCCCCATTTGAAGAAGGGCCATGGGGCCGAGATGCATTTCAGTTCTTCAGGTGGTGAAAGGATTAACTTGCCATGCTTCTGACAACAATCACATTTCTTGACATGTTCTTTAGAATCTGCCCCCATCGTCGGCCAGTAATAACCAGCTCTGAGGGCCTTTCTGGCCATGCTTTACCACCCATGTGATGCCCGTTTATTCCTTCATGGATCTCGGCAAGGACGTACTCTGCTCCTTTCGAGTTTAAGCATTTTAGCATGGGGTTATGCAAACCCTTTCTGAATAGCTGGTCATTCACGATCGCATATTGTGTCGCATCTCGGACCAGCTTCCTAGCTTCCAGGCGATCCTCTGGCAGCATCCCTTTCTCCAGATAATCGACTAGAGGTTTCCTCCAGTCGTTTACAGAGGTTACTACCATCACGCAACTCGGCATTGTTATACTTTGCTGAACCACGGTTCTGTGATTACCCGGATTTTTGGTACTGGCTAACTTTGACAAGATGTCAGCTCGGCTATTCTCCCCTCGTGGGATGTGAGCAACCCGAACCTCATCAAAGTCGGCCATAATTTCCTGAACTCGACTCAGGTACTTCATCAGTAGAGGACCTTTGGCTTGGTACTTTCCTTCTATCTGCGAGGTCACCAGCTGTGAGTCGCTAAACATTTGCACTTTCC